>NC_133328.1:269224039-269409039 GCF_042186555.1 Aquarana catesbeiana
GCAGTGTAAATGCCACAATAACAATTACGGTGTTTGGTAAACACAGAGGGAATTGACACTCCATAGACGGCTAAGATTACAAGGGGAGCCCATTAACGGAAGCCATTATGTAAGATGAAGGGGGTAGTGCGCAGGGACAGGTTATGGGTAGGTGGTAAAAGGTGGGGAACCGTAGCCAGGGATGATCACTGGACTGCGGGCACATTCTGGATGATAGGAGGTGGGTAAGCGAAACAAATTGAGGAATTGATCAGGTGAAGGGGGTAGTGAAGAATGTAGGACAGTGAGCTTGGAACAAGTGTACTGTAAGTGGAATGGTGTACTGAATATGAGGAATAAAGAAGGTGATGTAGTGTGATGATGACCCACAAGAGGGAGGCCAAATAAATTCAAATAGAAGTGAGGGGTATCAAAAGGTGAAACAATGGGGATCTAATGACAAAGAGGCAGATATCACCATACAGTGTCGTACTCAAAAATTATACAAGGATAGTTGCAAGTGATGCGATAATGTAGCAATATGATAAGGTTGATTATGAGGTTTATCATGAGTAAAAATCAGCTAGGGATTATAGATGTGGATAACAAAAATAATCACAAGGGCCGGAGAGTATCCGGTCCATAAAACACATGCTCTTAGGTAAAGGCAGTGAGTTAAAGCTGAATAACCCAACTAATCAAGCATGGTAAGTTGCACCTAAAGTATAAACTTGATATAATAAGATGGCTAGAAGAGTGGCTGTATGGAGATGGTAAATCTACCTGATCCGTAGTGGGAGTGTCCAGGTGTCTGAACCGTGTAAGAGAGGCAACTACCAACGTAATCGATAAAAGATACACATGAATGGTAGTAGACTTAAGAGTTAGAGGCACTCGGGGGAAAGAGAAAGGGGTGTGTTATCCACCCAATGAATATGCACAAATATTGAGTATAGCCTCATGTAATCGAAAATAGCAATTTTGTTTGTAAAAACGTACCATCATCCAAATTAATACGCACAAACAGAGAAGAGTGGGAAAAAGGGGACAGTGGCTGATGTTGGCCCGGTAATATTCCCACCCTGGAAAAGACTGGACTATATCGGTACAGATAGACAACAATGATAAATAATAAATAAAAGGTTTATTACAAAAAAGAAAAATACATGTTGTACTTGTTAAAATTGCAAAAACAGAGGCTCGGGAATACCCGAGGGACATCTGTAGTTACGGGGTATAGAATGGTCTGGTTCTCGACTAGTTTCGCGGTATTACCGCTTCCTCAGGAGGACCAATCTATGGGACAGATAATAGAAATAATACAACCATAATACATACAAACATTGTAATACAGTGTGTAAAAACCAACATAACCTAAGAGGTAAATACAGAAATGGCTTACCCTATATTTGGGTGAATATGTGCGGTACCCAGCCGCCCAAACATAACTCCCCCGCGGCGGACAAGGGGGATTGTACGGAATTCCCTGAATGGATAACAAAATAGCAATTGAGGGGTCTAGTATATCAACTGGTTGGGAGTAGAAAAGATTAGCCGTTAGCATGGGAGAGGGAGATGAATGAGGACAGAAAGGAAAGAGGGGATTGAAGAAAGGAGAAGGAAAGGGATAGAATAAGGGGAGGGAGAGTGGGGAAGGGATGGAGGGAATGGGGAGGGGGAGGAGAAAGGAGGGGGAAGAGAGGGAAGAAAGAGGGGGGGGGAAGGGGGGGGCAGGGAAGGGGGGGGAAAGGAAGGGCAAGGCAGGGGGTGGGGAGGGAGGATGGGGGCTGGAGGGGGAGGAAGGGAAGGGGGGACTGGGGGTGGGAGGGGGGGGGGAGGGAAGGACCGAGGGAGGGAGTAGGGAAAGAGGAATGGGGAGAGGGGGAAAGCAGAGGAGGGGGGGAAGAAAAAGATGGGGCAACCAAGGCACAGAAACAAAGAAAAAAAAAAAAAAAGGAGAAAAAGGGGGGATAAAGTGCCCACACCCTCGCTAGTGATATTGAGGCATATGGTGTGACTTACCATGGTTATTAGCCCAAGGGGTGATATAATACCAAGTCACATAGAGGCTTGTTGAAAACGCAGAAGTCAGATGGCCCATAAGAAGCAGGAGCACCTACTGTGTCCACCGAGAAGGGGTTCAAAGGGGGTACATGACTAGTGGGGGCCCAGCAGTATGAGGGGATGCCCACAGAGTAACATGGAAATCTGTCAATGAAAGCGTATCACATATAACATGAGATACAGGATAGTATCCATAGGGCGGTATCAGTAATAGATAACGTAAGGTAAAGGATAGTATCCAAGGTAAAAAATTGAGGATAAACATACCCGAAGATGTCCTCGGTAGGACAGCGGAGGCGTCCTTTGCATCAAAGCCCCACATGTACAAGTCTTTAGTGGAGAGAGCCGCACTGCTCACGTCATGGAGTGTCAATTCCCTCTGTGTTTACCAAACACCGTAATTGTTATTGTGGCATTTACACTGCCACTCATATTTATGTTATCTACAATTGTTTACATATCATTAATTCTCTTTTTATTATTGTTCAATGTCAATTTTATTGTTTTGGCGATCCCTGGGTGCCTGGTGCGGTTCGTGGCTGCCTTTGCCTCCCTCAGCGGCGGACTTGTGTTTCCCCTGGCAGGGAAGACGTGTCCTGTTTTTCCCCCTGCTTGCTCTCGTCGAGCCCAGGGCTCTCCGCCCACGGGCTCGCCTTGAACGCGCTTGCGCAGTAGCGCCGGGTATGTTTATCCTCAATTTTTTACCTTGGATACTATCCTTTACCTTACGTTATCTATTACTGATACCGCCCTATGGATACTATCCTGTATCTCATGTTATATGTGATACGCTTTCATTGACAGATTTCCATGTTACTCTGTGGGCATCCCCTCATACTGCTGGGCCCCCACTAGTCATGTACCCCCTTTGAACCCCTTCTCGGTGGACACAGTAGGTGCTCCTGCTTCTTATGGGCCATCTGACTTCTGCGTTTTCAACAAGCCTCTATGTGACTTGGTATTATATCACCCCTTGGGCTAATAACCATGGTAAGTCACACCATATGCCTCAATATCACTAGCGAGGGTGTGGGCACTTTATCCCCCCTTTTTCTCCTTTTTTTTTTTTTCTTTGTTTCTGTGCCTTGGTTGCCCCATCTTTTTTCTTCCCCCCTCCTCCTCTGCTTTCCCCCCTCTCCCCATTCCTCTTTCCCTACTCCCTCCCTCAGTCCTTCCCCCCCCCCCTCCCACCCCCCCAGTCCCCCCCCTTCCCTTCCCTCCCCCCCTCCAGCCCTCATCCTCCCTCCCCACCACCTGCCCTGGCCCTTCCTTTTCCCCCCCTTCCCTGCCCCCCCCCCTTCCCCCCCCCTCTTTCTTCCCTCTCTTCCCCCTCCTTTCTCTCTCCCCCTCCCCATTCCCTCCATCCCTTCCCCATTCTCCCTCCCCTTATTCTATCCCTTTCCTTCTCCTTTCTTCAATCCCCTCTTTCCTTTCTGTCCTCATTCATCTCCCTCTCCCATGCTAACGGCTAATCTTTTCTACTCCCAACCAGTTGATATACTAGACCCCTCAATTGCTATTTTGTTATCCATTCAGGGAATTCCGTACAATCCCCCTTGTCCGCCGCGGGGGAGTTATGTTTGGGCGGCTGGGTACCGCACATATTCACCCAAATATAGGGTAAGCCATTTCTGTATTTACCTCTTAGGTTATGTTGGTTTTTACACGCTGTATTACAATGTTTGTATGTATTATGGTTGTATTATTTCTATTATCTGTCCCATAGATTGGTCCTCCTGAGGAAGCGGTAATACCGCGAAACTAGTCGAGAACCAGACCATTCTATACCCCGTAACTACAGATGTCCCTCGGGTATTCCCGAGCCTCTGTTTTTTGCAATTTTAACAAGTACAACATGTATTTTTCTTTTTTGTAATAAACCTTTTATTTATTATTTATCATTGTTGTCTATCTGTACCGATATAGTCCAGTCTTTTCAGGGTGGGAATATTACCGGGCCAACATCAGCCACTGTCCCCCTTTTTCCCACTCTTCTCTGTTTGTGCGTATTAATTTGGATGATGGTACGTTTTTACAAACAAAATTGCTATTTTCGATTACATGAGGCTCATATTCATTGGGTGGATAACACACCCCTTTCTCTTTCCCCCGAGTGCCTCTAACTCTTAAGTCTACTACCATTCATGTGTATCTTTTATCGATTACGTTGGTAGTTGCCTCTCTTACACGGTTCAGACACCTGGACACTCCCACTACGGATCAGGTAGATTTACCATCTCCATACAGCCACTCTTCTAGCCATCTTATTATATCAAGTTTATACTTTAGGTGCAACTTACTATGCTTGATTAGTTGGGTTATTCAGCTTTAACTCACTGCCTTTACCTAAGAGCATGTGTTTTATGGACCGGATACTCTCCGGCCCTTGTGATTATTTTTGTTATCCACATCTATAATCCCTAGCTGATTTTTACTCATGATAAACCTCATAATCAACCTTATCATATTGCTACATTATCGCATCACTTGCAACTATCCTTGTATAATTTTTGAGTACGACACTGTATGGTGATATCTGCCTCTTTGTCATTAGATCCCCATTGTTTCACCTTTTGATACCCCTCACTTCTATTTGAATTTATTTGGCCTCCCTCTTGTGGGTCGTCATCACACTACATCACCTTCTTTATTCCTCATATTCAGTACACCATTCCACTTACAGTACACTTGTTCCAAGCTCACTGTCCTACATTCTTCACTACCCCCTTCACCTGATCAATTCCTCAATTTGTTTCGCTTACCCACCTCCTATCATCCAGAATGTGCCCGCAGTCCAGTGATCATCCCTGGCTACGGTTCCCCACCTTTTACCACCTACCCATAACCTGTCCCTGCGCACTAACCCCCTTCATCTTACATAATGGCTTCCGTTAATGGGCTCCCCTTGTAATCTTAGCCGTCTATGGAGTGTCAATTCCCTCTGTGTTTACCAAACACCGTAATTGTTATTGTGGCATTTACACTGCCAGTCATATTTATGTTATCTACAATTGTTTACATATCATTAATCTCTTTTTATTATTGTTCAATGTCAATTTTATTGTTTTGGTGATCCCTGGGTGCCTGGTGCGGTTCGTGGCTGCCTTTGCCTCCCTCAGCGGCGGACTTGTGTTTCCCCTGGCAGGGAAGACGTGTCCTGTTTTTCCCCCTGCTTGCTCTCGTCGAGCCCAGGGCTCTCTGCCCACGGGCTCGCCTAGAACGCGCTTGCGCAGTAGCGCTGGCCGCGCACCTGCGCAGTGCGGGGAAACTGACCCGGCGACGTCGGGCGCTGCCGGATGGCGACGTCAGACGCCGCCGGACGGCGGCGTCGTGGGCGTCTCCGGGTTGGGGAGCTCACTTAATGGGCCCTCGGGCCCTTTGACGTGAGCAGTGCGGCTCTCTCCACTAAAGACTTGTACATGTGGGGCTTTGATGCAAAGGACGCCTCCGCTGTCCTACCGAGGACATCTTCGGGTATGTTTATCCTCAATTTTTTACCTTGGATACTATCCTTTACCTTACGTTATCTATTACTGATACCGCCCTATGGATACTATCCTGTATCTCATGTTATATGTGATACGCTTTCATTGACAGATTTCCATGTTACTCTGTGGGCATCCCCTCATACTGCTGGGCCCCCACTAGTCATGTACCCCCTTTGAACCCCTTCTCGGTGGACACAGTAGGTGCTCCTGCTTCTTATGGGCCATCTGACTTCTGCGTTTTCAACAAGCCTCTATGTGACTTGGTATTATATCACCCCTTGGGCTAATAACCATGGTAAGTCACACCATATGCCTCAATATCACTAGCGAGGGTGTGGGCACTTTATCCCCCCTTTTTCTCCTTTTTTTTTTTTTTTTCTTTGTTTCTGTGCCTTGGTTGCCCCATCTTTTTCTTCCCCCCCTCCTCTGCTTTCCCCCTCTCCCCATTCCTCTTTCCCTACTCCCTCCCTCGGTCCTTCCCCCCCCCTCCCACCCCCAGTCCCCCCTTCCCTTCCTCCCCCTCCAGCCCCCATCCTCCCTCCCCACCACCTGCCTTGCCCTTCCTTTCCCCCCCTTCCCTGCCCCCCCTTCCCCCCCCCCTCTTTCTTCCCTCTCTTCCCCCTCCTTTCTCCTCCCCCTCCCCATTCCCTCCATCCCTTCCCCATTCTCCCTCCCCTTATTCTATCCCTTTCCTTCTCCTTTCTTCAATCCCCTCTTTCCTTTCTGTCCTCATTCATCTCCCTCTCCCATGCTAACGGCTAATCTTTTCTACTCCCAACCAGTTGATATACTAGACCCCTCAATTGCTATTTTGTTATCCATTCAGGGAATTCCGTACAATCCCCCTTGTCCGCCGCGGGGGAGTTATGTTTGGGCGGCTGGGTACCGCACATATTCACCCAAATATAGGGTAAGCCATTTCTGTATTTACCTCTTAGGTTATGTTGGTTTTTACACGCTGTATTACAATGTTTGTATGTATTATGGTTGTATTATTTCTATTATCTGTCCCATAGATTGGTCCTCCTGAGGAAGCGGTAATACCGCGAAACTAGTCGAGAACCAGACCATTCTATACCCCGTAACTACAGATGTCCCTCGGGTATTCCCGAGCCTCTGTTTTTGCAATTTTAACAAGTACAACATGTATTTTTCTTTTTTGTAATAAACCTTTTATTTATTATTTATCATTGTTGTCTATCTGTACCGATATAGTCCAGTCTTTTCCAGGGTGGGAATATTACCGGGCCAACATCAGCCACTGTCCCCTTTTTCCCACTCTTCTCTGTTTGTGCGTTTTTCTGGATGAAGAAAACAATTTTTTTTGTTTTCTCATTCCTAGATTAGGGTCTGGAGACTCGGAGGCTTCAAAGAGATTTGGTTGGGAGAAGCCTCTACCCCTGTCCCCATTCTGTCCTGAACGAGGCCCTACTTCTGCCTGCTGCCTGTAGGACTTACTGCCATTATGTCCCTGCCTGTTGCACTGACCACACCACATGTTCCTGCCTACTACCAGGACCAATATTTATGGCACTTCTGACAAAATCTCTGCCTGCAGTAACCCTGGACTGTATATGGACAGTATCCCTGCCTGCTGCCTGGACAATTGTGTTTGCCGTTGCTGACCAAGTCCCTGCCTGCTGCCTGGACCAGTGCTATCCTCCTGTGTACAACTGCACTACTACAACCACAGGTAATCTTTTGTTTACGCTTTGCTCAGCATAATGTATTTTGGAGTGTAATTCTTGGTATGTGCATGCTATGTGTCCCTGGAACACCTAATAGCGTTCCTTGCATGTTGGATTTCTGTATGTGGTCAGGCTGTGTAGAAGTCTGACACATGTGGTATTGCCATACTCAGGAGGAGTAGCAGAATGTATTTTGGGGTGTAATTTTTGCTATCTAAATGCTCCTAGAACACCTGATGGTGCTCCCTGCATGTTGGGCCTCTGTATGTGGCCAGGCAGTGAAAAGTCGCACACACGTGGTATTGTAATACTCAGGAGGAGTAGCAGAATGTATTTTGGGGTTTCATTTTTGCTATCTAAATGCTATGTGTTGGAAATATCTTATAAACTGACAATTTTGTTCCACATTTTTCAAAAACTTCTGGAAAAAAATGAACCATTCAAAAGACTCATTATGGCTCGCAGATTATACGCTGGGGTGTTAGCTTTCTAAAATGGGGTCATTTTGTGGGTGTTTCCATTGTCCTGGTGCTCCAGGGCCTTCAAAGGTGTAATAGGTGGTTGAGAAATGAGATAATTTATGCTCCTAGAACACCTGATGGCGCTCCCGGCATGTTGGGCCTCTGTATGTGGCCAGGCAGGGAAAAAATCCCACACATGTGGTATCATTATACTCAGGAGGAGTAGCAGAATTAATTTTGGGATGTCATTTGTGGTATGCACATGCCATGTGAGAGAAATAAGCTATTACAATGACAATTTTGTGAAAAAATAAAAATAAAAAAATAAAAATCTTGATATTGCAAAGAATTGTGGGAAAAAATTACAACTTCAAATAACTCAGCAAGCCTCTTACTAAACACCTTGAAATGTCTACTTTCCAAAAAGGGCTCATTTGGGGGGCATTTTTACTTTCCTGGCTTGTTAGGGTCTCAAGAAATGAGATAGGCCACCAGTGCATCAGATGTGATACATTTTTTATGAATTGCACCATAGCTTGTAGACTCTAATGCCCCGTACACACGGTCGGATTTTCCGATGGACAATGTCCGATCGGAGCGTGTTGTCGGATATTCCGACCGTGTGTGGGCGCCATCGGACATTTTCCATCGGATTTTCCGACACACAAAGTTGGAGAGCAGGAGATAAAATTTTCCGACAACAAAATCCGATCGCGTCAATTCCGACCGTGTGTGGCCTGTTCCGACGCACAAAGTGCCACGCATGCTCAGAAGAAATTCCGAGACGGGACAGCTCGTTCTGGTAAACTTAGCGTTCGCAATGGATACAGCACTTTCGTCACGCTGCAATGTTCAAAATGGTTTAATACAGCGCACTCTCTTCTTCTTTATAATGTGACAAGAATTAAGTAGTTTTGCTGCTCATATTCACACACACTTCTCACAAAGTTTTATTTGTGTTTTTTTAGTGGGATTCCCTGAATATATTGTTATTAGTTGTCACATCTGACAGTTTTATATTTTTTTTTTTTTTTTTTTTTTTTTGGATTTTAAGCCTTTTTTTTCTTTAATGTTTGGATTTTTTCCAAGGCTGATCTTTGTTCAATGTTATTTTTATTTTTCATCCAGAATATTTTTGGGTGTGTTTTGTGTGTCAAGTTACCCCAACACCATTGATATCTTTTATTCTTTAATCTCCAGGAGATTGTTTGTTGTTGGTGTCCCTTGTTCATTTCACATTGTATATTTGAAATGTACCTGAATCCTCACAAACCAACTGTCATTTTTGAAGTAAAACACATAGGAGAGTATAATTCAAAACAAAAATCCTTTATTAAGGGATCCGAACCAAACAAAGAGGAAGGCAACACTGGATCAACAGGAGAAATTAGCGAAGCCTGGGACCCCCACGGCAGACATCAATTCTTCAACATCAAAATTGGTGGCCTGAGGAGTCCATATGTAAGGGAGGGCAGTCTGGTCCAGAATTCACAGAGATCCGGATAGCAGCAGATGACATGTGTGTCACCAGGCTGTGGTACCACAAGAGGCTGCATCTTTTGGCCGACCAGACTGAACCCAGGGCAATCACTGTCTGGTCTTCCTTCCACGCTTCCTTCCGGGCTGTGGCTGTGCAGTTGGAGATGTGGCAGGAGGAGGAGTAGGACCTGGAGGAGGAGGAGGACTGGGAGGACCTGGAGGAGGACTGGGGGGACCTGGAGGAGAGGGAGGAGGAGGAGGAGGACCTGCAGGAGGAGGCGGAGGACTGGGGGGACCTGAAGGAGGACTGGGGGGACCTGGAGGAGGACTGGGAGCACCTGGAGGAGAGGGAGGAGGAGGAGGAGGACCTGCAGGAGGAGGAGGAGGACCAACGCGAAGGTGTGTCTGAGGTGTAATTTGGCCCCTCATACCTTTCTCCAGAGCCTCCGATATGAGGGCCTCACACAAGACTTTTTGGCCCCCCTCCATCCTCTGCATTTTATAGGCTATGAAGGCAGCAATGTTCTCCTCCATGGTCTGTGGTGCTCCCAGGACCTCTGTAGCCCTCCAAAAGAATCCTATAGCAGCCTTCTCTAGGGTACTCCTCCTACTGCCACTTTCTCTTTTCAAGGGGGGTGGAGGGACCTGCAGATCAGCCAGCCGGCTCGGCCCGGCCACCTCCTGGCTGAGACTTCCCTGTGTATGAAAAAGGGACATGGTTGTAATGTTTTGCATCATCAATCCCAATCCTAAATTAGTACTCCCAAATAACATCTAGTTAACATAATTGATTGGACAAGCAGAAATATTTAGAGGAATGCTATACCTGGCTCAATCTGGGCTCCTCCACATGTGGCCTGGAAGGCCCAGGTTGGGCGTCAGAAGCCTCAGCCGGGGGGGAAGGAAGCGTGGAAAGAAGACTGGAGAGGGATGACCTGGGTTCAGTCTGGCCTGCCAGAAAGTGCAGCCTGTCGTAGTACAACATCCTGGGGACATAGATGTCATCTGCTGCTCCGGATCTCTGTGAATCCTGGACTTTCTTGCGCTCCCTCAGATATGTGCTCCTCAGGCCACCAATGAAGATCTTTAAATAGGTGATGTCTGCCGTGGGGATTACCTGCTTCACAATTTCACACAATTGCTCTAGTGCTGCCTTCCTCTTTGCTTGGTTCTTGAAATGGGGGTGGGTAATCTCCCACAGACAGGGCAGCTCCCTTAGCATCTCTATGAATACTGACATGAAGTCATTGTCTTTTATTAAGATATCCATGTTCACTGCAAGACACAACACAAGACAAAGCCTAATGTCAGACAAAACTCTCCTAATCTTGTTACAATATAGGCCTCAATCTAGAAGCAGTATAGGCACAAGTTTGTCTCTTACCTTCGTTCTTACGATTGGCGAGTCCAATGCTCCTTCCTCCGCTCACAGATCGTACGTAATACGCACGCGTGTTACGCTTTATACACACTGCGCATGCGTGTAACTCCGCCCGCCCCTGACGTTCTTTCTAGTCTATTCCCCGCCCCTTCTCGTTCGGCGCAGTGGGTGAAGAGCACATGGCGGAGTTACAGCAGGTGCATGCTAATTCTAGCAACGAGGAGGAGGAGGAGGAAAGCCCGGATCCAGGCACGTCCCGATCCAGAAGGAGACGTTTTAAGGCCACAAATATGTCCTTTGGGGAGATGTTGGAGATGGTCGACATCATGAGGAAGTCCGACTATGACGGAAAATATGGGCCTTACCCCAACCCCAACATCCGAAAGGAAAAAATCATTGCTAAAGTGGTCAAAAACCTTCACAGGAATTTCGGGGTACGAAGATCTAAAGATCAGCTCAGGAAGCGGTGGTCGGACCTGAAGTTGAGAGAGCCAGAGCAGTACCGAAAGATCCGGAGAGTGCTGCAAAAAAGTAAGAAGTTGTGCTGTGTTCCTATTCTTTCTGTCTTTATTCCGTTCGTTCTGCTCCATATGCTTTTATTAATTGTAACGTTTAAAAGGGCAACTTTAATGTTCATAGGCCCATTATTCGTTCGTATCAAACATTTTTCTTTCGGCCTCTAGAACACCATTGTTTAGGCCATATGCATTTTCACACATTTTTTGGGGCCTACTTGGATGCCAAATATTTGTTTGTGTAGATGGGTTTGTTACTAGAATGAAATGCCAACTAGATTGTGTGTAAGGAGAGGACACTGAGCAGCTGTTTTCACATCTGGACACTGGAGCACTAGTGTGGGACCCCAGAACACCATTTTTATTAGGGGTCCACACAGGTGCTCCAGTGTATACTATAGGGGGGGCTACATCTGTGAAGCTTGTACCAAACAGGTAAAGTATTGCAGCTTGACAAAGGCCACTAAAAAATATACATCTTGGAACTCGGCTAAAATAGACAATTGTACCCCACTTCCAAGCAATGTTTCCTATTTCTAGTTCTGCCATCAAATATCTGTGTGCTAAGTATACCATTTTTGTTTTACATAGGGGAGAAAAGACTCGGAGGACACCCCTCATCCCAGGAGAACACAGACCCCCCACCTATGGAAGAAGGTGAAATACCACCAACACAAGAAGAAGAGCAGGAGGAAGAAGAAGATGTGGTGGAGATTGGCACCACAACAGGTGAGTGTCTGCGACCACAGGCTCAGGTAAAAGAGATGGATGGTGGCAGATTTTTGAGACCTTTTTTTTTGTTCTTTATCTCTTTTTAGGTGATCGTGATGTGAGGGATAGAGAACACTTTACTTCTGAAAGTGCCCAGATCCTGATCGGGGAGATCATGGGGTGTAATCTCGAATTGCACAACATACAGCAACAAATCAATTATGTTATTAAAAAAAATAATAACATCATTGATGTTTTGGGGCGAATTTAAACCCCACAAAATCACCTGTTTTATTGTGGTCCAATCTTCTAAAATTTTTTTAAATGTTTAGAAAAGCCAAATTTGGAGGATGCACACAGTGTGCCAACAGGTGCTATCTGCCATCACGGGAGATCAATGGACGCGTTTTGGGGGTGCAACCCCTTCCTCAATTATAAAGTCGCGTTGAGGAAGGGCTTGCTCCCCCAAAACACGTCCCTTGATCCCCCCTGATGGCAGATAGCACATGCTGACATTCGTAAATTGGTGTGCATCTTCCAAATTTGGCTTTTCCAGGGGTGATTTCCCCCCATCTGAACGCTATATCAAACCCAGTTCCTAAATACTGATGTCTGATATAGCCTTCAGGTTTTCCCATATGTGAACTTTGTAAGTTCAAGTTTTTTGGCTTTCTTGTTGGTTTTACACAGGCCTGTTTTATCTGAAATGAATATTTCGATTTTTGATAATGCTACTGCAAAAATTGTTATACAACAAACATGTTGGTTTGTTTTAAAAACCTTTCGTAAATGCACATGTGATTGTGCAGGTATAAAAAAGTGGCTTACTCAAGAATGTGTGGATTATTGTCTCAACACTACAACACTTTTGGGGTGATGTAATTGCTGTTTTATGCAAAAATGGGGGTTATTTCCTAAGGGCAAATACACTTTGCACTACAAGTGCAGGTTCAGTGCAGTTGCAAGTGCACTTGTAGTGAAATGTGTTTTTGCATTTAGGAAGTACCAGCCAACACTGTTTTTTATAAGGTTACCCAATCACGACATTTTCTGCACTCAACACATTTCTGTCAGGGTCAGCTAAAACAAACACAAGCAGTAAATGTCCACAAAGAATTTCTTTTGGTTGTTTTTTATTTGAAAAAGGTTTCACAGATTGTCTGGCATATTGATAGCCCCCCTACCCGCAAAGAACTCCAGGTATCGTAACCGGACATCACGGGCACTCAGGGAGGGCAAGCCAGGACGGCCACTTTCAAGCGCCGTCAGTGTTGATGGATTTGGGATTCCGGCCTCAGGCCCAACTGAGCCAGCATAGTTGGCTGAATGTTTTCTTAAAAAATTATGGAGAACACAGCAGGCAAGTATTATATGGTTTAGTTTATACTCCGCCATATGGATGGGTGTCAGAAATAATCGGAACCGGCTGGCCAGGATTCCAAATGTGTTCTCCACCACTCTTTGGGCTCTGGCCAGCCGGTAATTAAAAACCCTCTGTTCCGGGGTGAGGGTCCTCATCGGGAATGGCCGCATCAGGTGGTCCCCCAGCGCAAATGCTTCATCAGCAACGAACACAAATGGGAGACCTTCAACATTGTCCTCTGGAGGTGGCAAGTCCAAGCTGCCATTCTGGAGACACCTGTAGAACTCCGTCTGGGCGATCACTCCACCATCGGACATCCGGCCATTCTTCCCCACGTCCACATACAGGAACTCGTAATTAGCCGACACCACCGCCAACATCACTATACTATTAAACCCCTTGCAATTATAATAGTACGACCCCGAGAAGGGTGGTGGGACGATGTGGACGTGTTTCCCATCAATTGCCCCTCCGCAGTTAGGAAAGTCCCACCGCTGGGCAAAGTGGGAGGCCACAGTCTGTCATTCCTGTGGCGTTGAAGGAAACTGTTGAGGAAAAAAAAATAAACATTACTATTTTTTCACAGAAAAATGGCAAGCAGATTAGACACAAACATTATGGGGCAACCTCCAGATAGCATTTATTAAGGGGAATTTAACAACAACAAAGTATAAGGTACACCTATTATATTCCCCCTCCCCCCTCTCATGGGCCATTTCTAACATTATAGGGGGGGAACTCTTGGACAGGTAACCCTCTTCACTTCATTGAGAGATGAATGCCTAAATAATGGGTATTACTTGGAACAGACCCTCCTTAGTTACACTATTGGCAGACCACTGGACAGGTAAGAAGTGTCTGAATACAAAGATATAAATACACACTGTACACATTTGAGGACATTTGGACATTCTGCTATTACCTATCAAGATAATAATAGGATACAAAAAGTTTAAACAGTACCATTGGAAAGTATACAGGCAGGCCCTTGCACTACATGCTTTGGGTAATTCATCCATACATCTGACCAGTAAAGAGGTGGGTATAGTGTGTATGGGTTTGGCAAAGTCAGCAGATAGATGATTGAGGATGGAGAATTGGGATCAGCTGACTTAGCAGTTGGGGGGAGGGAGGGTTACAAAAAATTTGGGGACACCACAAAAAAAGCCTCTGGCACTCTGCCTGAATTTAAATAAAAAATAACATTTCCAAACATTTTAGGGGGTGTTTGGGGTAAAGCACTACTATAGAGCTGATAAAATACATTGTTAAGTGACTACATGAGGTGAATATAGGGCAGGAGACACCATGCTGGAGAGGTTATTGAAGGGCAAATATGTATGAAGGACCTAAAATAATAATTACATAAAAATCCAGCATGCATGAGGACAAAGGGGACATTCACTGCATATTACAAGCATGGTAATTAGGGAATGAGGAAAGAAATACAAGATATTAGCAAACATTCAATACAATAAAATGTGATATAAAAGGAAAAAAATCTTACCTTCATATACTCCTTCTGCAGGACCTGGATGATGGCAGAACAGGTCTCTGGGATAATGATCCCCAGAGCCTGGGGGGAGATGCCTGTCGAGAACTTCAAGTCCTGCAGACTTCTCCCTGTGGCCAAATACCGCAAGGTAGCGACCAACCTCTGCTCCGCAGTGATGGCTTGCCTCATGCAGGTATCCTGCCTGCTAATATAGGGGGTCAGCGAAGCCAACAAACGGTGAAACACGGGGTCCGTCATCCTGAGAAAGTTCCTGAAATCATCAGGATTATTCTCACGGATCTCACGGAGCAAAGGCATATGACAGAACTGGTCACGCTGAAGCAACCAATTCTTGGTCCATGAACTCCTCCCCACCCTGTTCATGGACTGGACTTGTGTCAAGGTCAGGACCCCAACACCAAGCCCCCGCACAGCATGAACTCTACGAGGAGTACGCATACGAAACATGGCTAGAAAACGGTCGGCTGCTCAGAACGAAGTAACAGAACGCACTGAAGAACAGCAAGGCCTGTGAAGAGCGACCTGAAAAACAGTAACGAACGAACAAGAATACAATGACTAAGTCACGCGGAACTTGCTTGCACGCACTGAAGAGCAGATACAAACCCACAAGCACAAACTGAACGGCAGAAAACGATCTGAAAGCCACGAGTCTGAAAAAGCGCGAATCGTCTCTCACCAAACTTTTACTAACACGAGATTAGCAAAAGGAGCCCAAAGGGTGCCGCGCTTGGTTCTGAACCGGCCTTTTCTAGTCTCATCGTACATGGTGTACATGACGGCGTGGTTGTTGATCGGAAATTCTGACAACAAGTTTGAGCCAACATCCGTCGGAAAAAATCCGAGGATTTTGTTGTCGGAATGTCCGAACAAAGTCCGACCGTGTGTACGCCCTATAAGTGCAGCTAACTGACTGACTGTCCTGCCTAATCTATCTAACTTAAATCAAATGACACTGTCTCTCTGTCTCTCAACGCCAGAACACGCTACACAGGGCCGACGTGCAGGCGGCCTTATATAGTGTGGGGCGTGTACTAAACCCCCTGAGTCATAATTGGCCAAAGCCACCCTGGCTTTGGCCAATTACAGCTCTCTGTACAGAGGGTGCTGTGATTGGCCAAGCATGCGGGTCATAGTGCATGCTTGGCCAATCATCAGCCAGCAATGCACTGCGATGCCTCAGTGAATTATGGACCGTGACGCGCCACTCGAATTTGGCTCGAACGGCCCATATCGTTTGCAATTCGGCGAACGACCGAACAGACGATGTTCGAGTCGAACATGGGTTCAACTCGAACATGAAGCTCATCCCTAACTAGTATATTGCACCCTTGTTTGGCCCAAAAACATTTCAGTGTTTTTGATTTGATTATATTATTGACTAAAATTTATTGAATAAAATGTATTATTATTTGTTATTATTTATAGTTATTTATTATATTATAATTTATGATTTTGTTTTCCAAACTATATCATACCCGGGATGTCTACTAGACTCTTTTTTGGACAGATTTAAGTGAGTCATTCCTAAAAATAAAACGCCAAATTTCCATGCAAAATAATTGTACCGCTTTCAGCATCAAAAATCTGACACAATCATACCGCCAGGGGGGTTAACATTTCTATTTCTAAAAGCATTTCTAATATACAGCATTTTTTCCATACCTGCCAAAACTTTTGTACAGCACTGTGTATATATATATATATATATATATATATATATATATATATATATATATATATATATATATATATGGATTATGGAGGCCACTGTGCTCTTAGGAACCTTAAGTGCAGCAGAAATTTTTTGTAACCTTGGCCAGATCTGTGCCTTGCCACAATTCTGTCTCTGAGCTCTTCAGGCAGTTCCTTTGACCTCATGATTCTCATTTGCTCTGACATGCACTGTGAGCTGTAAGGTCTTATATAGACAGGTGTGTAGCTTTCCTAATCAAGTCCAATCAGTATAATCAAACACAGCTGGACTCAAATGAAGATGTAGAACCATCTCAAGGATGATCAGAAGAAATGGACAGCACCTGAGTTAAATATATGAGTGTCACAGCAAAGGGTCTGAATACTTAGGACCATGTAATATTTTTCTTTTTTAATAAATCTGCAAAAATGTCAACAATTCTGTGTTTTTCTGTCAATATGGGGTGCTGTGTGTACATTAATGAGGGAAAAAATGAACTTAAATGATTTTAGCAAATGGCTGCAATATAACAAAGAGTGAAAAATTTAAGGGGGTCTGAATACTTTCCGTCCCCACCGTATATATATTTATATAAAATAAAAGTATAATTGCCATCATGATCTTAGTTAAGGCATGCTTTCATACAATATACTTGCTACTTTCATTTGTTCTGTAAATTATGTTGAACACTATTTAGAATATATTAAAGGTTTTCATATTGTTACATAATACATGTTAGGTGTTTATAGAACTGTACAGGTTTCAAATATTAATAGCTCCTTTAAGGAGAAAATAGTCTTCATTGACATTGACTGTACTGTCTATTTATTATTATAACTTATTATAGCACAGGCAATTATAATGCACATAATAAAAAGTGATTTTGTTTCAGAAAGATTCCAAGAACATAAGGTTAAAAATAATCTTTGAAATGAGGTTTGAGTGCTGTCCATAACAGAGACAGAAACCAAATTACAATATCCTATTAATTTGTACTGCCTCTGGCATTTTGTATGTCAGTTGACTGTCCTAAATGTGTAAAGAGAGTTTCTATTTCTGCATCCTCTTATTATTTTTGTTTTCTTTATTCTTCCTCATTTTTTTTTAACTGATTCACTGCACAAAATATTCCTGGACACCTAATTATCAAGCTAGCTCACAGCTGTCTGCTTGGAGATCCTATTAGATGCAGCAGTTGAAGCCTCCATAATTTCCCAAACTTCTCTGGTTGTGAATATTAAGAAAAGATTTTTGCATGTCATATGCAATTTGAAGTTGATGTGAATGGCATTGAAAATGACGAGCTCTGAATGCTTGTCCATCACTCTATTCACTGGTTAGAGGTGGTCTCATTTTCCACCTTCTGATATCGGCTAGCTATGACAGCAGGCCCTTAATTTGCATGTTCAACAGACAACAAACGGCCCTGTGCATGTCAAAATAGGTGGCAGTGCATGACAGCTTCTACACAATACTGTCTCCTCTTTGCTTGACCCTTGACCTGGTTTCTCAAAACCAAAACATACATAGGTGTATGTCATATTTACTCACAAACCACAAAATTCTAAAGTAGTTGTATTTTTTTTAACACACATGCACATGTGTGTATATACATGATTATATGTATACATATATACACACACACATTATATATACATATATACACTATATATATATATATATATATATATATATATATATATATATTAGTATATTAGGCACTCAAAGTTCACATGGGTGTTTTATTATTGCAGCAACATATCTGTGTTTAACCACTTCTGCTTCTCCATTTTCATTACTCCTTTATGCATTAACATCAGTTTTGTTGCTTGGTAAATAGCCCCTAAAGGAGCCCCTTAGCCAGATCACCACACAACACACATAATGTGACCCACAAATATTGCAAGCAAAAACAAATAACAGTATCTCACAAAAGTGAGTACACCCTTCACATTTTTGTAAATATTGTATTATATCTTTTCATGTGACAACACTAAAGAAATTACACTTTGCTACAATGTAAAGTAGTGAGTGTATAGTTTGTATAACAGTGTGAATTTGCTATCCCCTCAAAATAACTCAACACACAGCCATTAATTTCTAAACCATTGGCATCAAAAGTGAGCACATCCCGAATTAAAAATGTCCAAATTGGGGCCAAAGTGTCAAAATTTTGTGTGGCCACCATTATTTTCTAGCACCGCCTTAACCCTCTTGGGCATGAAGTTCACCAGAGCTTCACAGGTTGCCACTGGAGCCCTCTTCCACTCCTCCATGATGACATCATGGAGCTGGTGGATGTTAGGGACCTTGCGCTCCTCCACCATTCATTTGAGGATGCCCCACAGATGCTCAATAGGGTTTAGGTCTGGAAACATTCTTAGCCAGTCCAGTCCATCAGCTTTACCCTTAGCTTGTGTGCGGAGTATGGTCTGAGCACTGACAGACTGACCCCTCACCTCTTCAACCTCTGCAACAATGCTTGCAGCACTCATATGTCTATTTCTCAAAGATAAGCTCCAGATGTGACGCTGATCATGTGCACTCAACTTCTTTGGTCTACCATAGCGAGGCCTGTTCTGAGTTGAACCTGCCCTGTTAAACCACTGTATGGTCTTGGCTGTCATGCTGCAGCTCAGTTTCAGGGTCTTGGCAAACTTCTTATAGCATAGGCCATCTTTAAAGCAACAATTCTTTTTTTCAGATCCTCAGAGAGTTCTTTGCCATGAGGTGCCATGTTGAACTTCTAGTGACCAGTATGAGAGAGTGAGAGCGATAACACCAAAAGTAACACACCTGCTCCCCATTCACATCTGAGACCTTGTAACACTAACGAGTCACATGATACTTGGGAAGAGAAAATAGCTAATTGGGCCCAATTTGGACATTTTCACTTAGGGGTGTATTCACTTTTGTTGCCAGTGGTTTATACATTAATGGCTGTGTGTTGAGTTATTTTGAGGGGACAGCAAATTTACAATTTTATACAAGCTGCACACTCACTACTTTACATTGTAGCAAAGTGTAATTTCTTCAGTGTTGTCACATGAAAAGATAAAATAAAATATTAACAAAAATGTGAGGGGTGTACTCACTTTTGTGAGATACTGTAGAACATAAAGTAAATATAGATGCCTATATCTTAGGCATAAACAATTAAGTATAAACAAAAGTGTAAAAACAATTATTCAGCAAATAGGACCACAAAAAACAGCCAGTAAAAAAAAAAATGCAAGGTTTCAGAAACACAATGCGCTGAGACAAGGCTTTACCCTAGCAATCTCTGACACCACATTGAATGTGACATCATGGACCGAGCTCAACTGGATTTCAAAGCAACAAGGTAACAAACTATAAAAGGTAAATAACACAATGTTTGTTAATGTATAAGGGAGTCATGGAGATGCAGGGTGTGCAGCTGCCGTCTCGTACTTGCTTCAGAGCACGTGTCGTTTTTGGTCCGTCGGAACAGCATACAGACGAGCGGTTTAAAACATGTTCTATTTCTAGGTCCATCAGTATTTTAAAAAAAAAAAAGTCCGATGAGGCCCACACACGATCGGAATGTCCGATGAAAAGATTCCGTCTGACTTTTCCTGCCGGAAAGTCCGACCGTGTGTACGCGGCATTACCCTCCTGGTTTCTTTATGGAAGTCCCTTGTTTGCCTGCCATACTTGCTTCTGGATTATTTGTTTATCACATCTATTGTAATTTGGTTCTTCTATATATACTAAATATTGTATGTTACATAGTCTAGTTGAAAAAAGACACAAGTCCATCTAGTTCAATTCACATTTGCTCCAGCGGGTGAAAAATTCCTTCCTCTTCCCCCAAGAGGCAATTGGATATCCCCTGGATCAACCTTACCTATAAATATTAGTAACCAGTTAAATTGGGGTTGATTTACTAAAGCACCTTGTTGGCGAATGGGCTCATTCTTGTGCATTACCGACTACTTTTAGACTCAGTGTTCTGCTTTGCGTTATTGAACTGTTGTATAACACTAGTCAGACAGCTTAACAAGAATTCAGAAGTCAAGAAACGTGAGACTTCAGATCTGTATGTATTCTTTATCCCGAATAACTTTGTAAAACTACAACATAAGCATAAACAAAACATATGTGTCAGTACATTAAATATTATACAGCAGCATCACTCTATCAGTGAGAGTACTCACAGACAATTCCATCATTAGTCCAGGAATAGTTTAAGAGCTCTTCTACATGCAGTCTGTTAGAATCAGGAGCAGTAATGAAATGAAGGAAATACAGTTCCAGGTTAAAGGTTACTGCCTTTTACTATGAGGAGAATCCTACTTCCTGTCAAGTTCTGGCAAAGTAATAACCATCTCTGACCACTAGATGGCAACAACATAAACTAACATTACAGTATAAACTGTAACAGTACATAGCACATATTATTATGAACAATATGGGCAGAACACTCCCTGTCTGGCATAATTTATTATGTCATTACCTAAATAACTACTGCTATGCAGAAAAAACATATAAACAGGAAAATGGAATCCTAGCTAGTCCGAGATCAAAACTATAATGTCAGTTATAGGTCTGAGATAAATTCTGGCGGTCTCATTTTTTACAGTTTTGACCTCCACCTTTCTAACCTTGCCATCCCTGCTTGGTAGAGCATTGACAATAAGTCCTACGGGCCACTCGTTCCTGCCCTCTTGGCTGTCCTTCAACAGAACAACAGCACCCACTTTTACGTTTGGGCGATCCTCAGTCCATTTCCTATGGCATTGCAGATTTGACAGATACTCTCTCTTCCATCTTTTCCAAAAGGTGTCTGCCAAGCATTGTACTTGCTTCCATTGTTTTGCATGAACTTGTGTTGTACTTATGGTCCCAGATGGAGCAGACAAAGAGTTCATCTTTTGAGTCAACAACATTGCTGGGGTAAGGACCATAGGTGTATCTGGGTCTGAGGACACAGGAACTATAGGCCTGGCATTCATAATAGCCGTAACCTCTGCCATAAAGGTGCTTAAAGTCTCATGGGTCAAGTGAGCAGGTTTGGTTTGTAGCAACATAGCGTCCAAGATTCGCCTGGCAATACCTATAAGTCTCTCCCGTGGAAGCAATGCATCCCATTCACTTTTCCCAGATGACAGTTCTCAAACTAAGACCTTGCCTTTTATTGTCACAGGTGATACAAACCCTAGGGGGTCATAGAGGCTACTTACGGTAGATAGAATGCCTCTACGTGTAAAAGGCTTTTCCCTTGAGGAAACTCTGAAGACAAAACTATCTGTTTCTAGATCCCAACTTAGACCTAGGTTTTTCTGCAGGGGAAGGGTGTCTGTACCTAGGCAAAGATCTTTAAGGTCCTTAGCTCTGTCTGCTACAGGGAAGGCTTCCATTACTTTTTGGCTGTTGGAAGTGATTTTATGAAGACGCAGGTTGGATTCTGACAGCATTTGCTTTGCTTTGCTTTACTGAGGATGGAAATTGCCTCTTTGGGTGTGCTAGCAGAAGCGAGTCCATCATCTACATAAAAATGCCTTAATACGAAGTGTTTGGCTTCTTGTCCATAGCACTCTGCATTTTTCTGGGCAGCCTTTTCTTATATTCTGTACTCGACAATTTCTTTGTCTATGTCATTGTCTTTGTACCAGAGAAAACGTAAAAAGTCTCTGTGGTCTTCTCTGACGAGAAAGCAATAAAACATTTGGCGCACATCTGCTGTGAAAGCAACGGGTTCTTTTCTGAAGTGCATGAGGACACCTAGCAAGGTATTGTTTAGGTCAGGGCCACTCAACAGTACGTCATTTAAAGATACTCCTTTATACTTTGCGCTGGAATCAAACACTATTCTGATTAGGTCAAGTTTGTGTGGATGGTAAACACCGAACATTGGTAGATACCAGTGTTCCCTGTCTGTTTCAAGTGGTCCTGCAACTTCAGCGTGATCATTGTCTAGCATCCCTTTAATGAATTCAGTGAAATCTCTTTTCACTTCTGGCTTCCTCTGCAGAGTTTTGCTGAGTGAATGCAAACGCTTCATGGCTTGTTCCCTGTTACTAGGCAAAACAAGTAAAACAAGTATGGGTGTGCGAAAGGGATGAGGGGCCACCCAACTGTGATTGTCATCTTGGTAAGCCTCTCTATCCATAATCTGCAAGAAGGTCTGATCCTCTATAGAGAGGGCCTGTTTATCATCATCTTTAGTTTTCTGGAACACTGTAATCAATAGATTGTCTGTCTCAAAGTTGGAATTGACTTCTCCTTTACCATATAGAGTAGAGGAGTCACAGTGTTGTGTTGACCTGCCAAAGCTTTCCTTGACAATGAAGCTGTTGTGACAGGGACTGAGAAGGGATGTGCGTCCATTTGTTAACACAGATGTCTTCAAAGTGGTAATATTGTCAGGCTGGTGCACTGTCCCCAGGCGAACTTCTCCTACAATGACCCACCCCAGGTCCAGTCTCTGTGCATAGGGGGCATTATAAGGTCCATTGATTTGCTGGCGCACCTTGTGAACCTGAAGGATGCCTCTCCCAAGAAGTAGAAGGATAGATGCATCTGGCTCAACAGCTGGGATAAGGTGAGTAATTGAGCGGAGGTGAGGGTGGTGATGGGCTACTTCTGGAGAGGGAATCTCCGTTTTGTTGTCAGGTATCATGCCACACTCTATTAGGGTAGGAAGTGGAAACTGCACTTTCTTATTGAAGGATTCAATGGTAAAGTCAGAAGCTCTTCTCCCTGTGGTTTCAATTGTCCCCGCACATGTCCTTAGAGTGTATGGAACTGCACTTGCCTTAAGGTTAAAGATATCAAAGAAGTCTGATTTTGCAAGGGATCTGTTGCTCTGTTCATCTAGCACTGCATACATTTTCACTGCCCTTTCTCTTTTGCCAGTGGGATACACAGTCACTAAACAGATTTTAGAGCATGAACGTGCACTCTTGCCTTGTCCACATACTTCAGTGCAATTAGACATTACTGAGGAGAGTGGGATCTCTTGTTGCTCCCTGCCCTGATCTTTCCTGGGTTCTACAGTCTCTAGTGGGGCAGGAGCAGGGCCTGGGTGCAAAGCTGCAATATGTCTCTCACTGCCGCATTCTGTACATTCTACTGGTATTTTGCAGTCTTTAGCAACGTGATAAGTAGATCCGCAACACTTGAAACAGATGCCATTCTGTTTAGGAAGGACATCCGCTCTGCAATAGGTTTGCTTCTAAAGCCTTTGCATTTCTTTAGTGGATGTGGTTTTTTGTGTATTGGGCAATGTCTATCAGGGTTTTCTATGGTGTGTACCTTGTGGGTGTTTTGATAGTCTGTGACTTCAGAAGGTACAGCTGTTTTGTGTGTGGATACAGAGGTCTTACCGTGAGGTCTGTGATGTTTCTCAGGTCTGTGTGATTGATTGCCACTGGTGGTGAAGGCGAAACTGGGATCACTTCAGATTTTTGCTTGCTGACGGACAAACTTTGAAAACACAGAGAAAGGGGGGAAAGCGACTCCATAATCTTCTTTGAATTTACCTCCCACAGACATCCACTTGTCTTGCAGATTTGAGGGTAGCTTCTCTACTATGGGATTAGTGCCTCTAGCTGTATCTAGGTATGAAAGTCCTGGCAAGTAGCCATCCTCTTTGGCATATTCTATCTCTAGTAGAAGATCACTTAGTTCTTGTAGCGCACGTTGTCTCTGTAGCCTACCTTGGGAAAGACTTCAAGTTTTTTCAGCAGTGCTCCTTCTATTACCTCTGGGGATCCATACGTTTCTTCTAGTCTTTTTCAGGTCATGTTGAGTCCTGCTGCAGGGTTGAACAGGTTCGCTCTTCTCATCCTCTTAGCATGCTCTGCTGACTCCGTACCAAGCCATTTTATCATTAAATTAAGAATTTCTGCTGGTGAAAAGTTCAGACCTTCAGTGGCATTCAGAAAGGAAGATTTCCATGCCCAATAGTTTTCAGGACAATCATCAATTTGGAGAAAGCTTGAGCTTACCATTTCTTTGCGGATGAGATATTTGGTGACATCCACTGCACATTGTTGTTCGCACATTTAATCTATAGGTTGAGGTGATGGGAACACTTGTTTTTTGTTCTTAAGGGTTTCTGGTGCTTCATTCTTGATTTGCTGGCAGCCGCTGACCTCATGTGGTTGATTGGGCCTGCTCAGGGGGCTTGTTGATTTCGGCCTGAATTCCTTTGCTTCAGGTTTAAGAGACTGTTCCTTTGCATGCGCAGTAGTAAGGTTCTGGATGTACTCACTTGTACGATCTGCAGAGAAAAGAGGTTTTCCTGGAACCTCTGAGTCTTTATATGATTTTTCACTTCCAGAACGACTTGTTCCCATGTAGGCAGCGGCCTCTGCTTCAGCTGCTGCAGCAGCAATCTGTCGCTGCAGGATGAGCAATTTTGATTCTAATTCCGCTTCTTCTTTTGCGATGGCAGCTTTCTTTGCTGCTAACTCCTGCATCATCATGGCTTCTTTTTCTGCGTACTGTAGCTGGATTTGGGCAGCTTCTGCCTTGGCACAAGCTTTAACTGCTGAGGACATCTTGCTAGCCCGTGAAGATCTGGACACCTGCGATTGTGCATCGTCTTGCTGGGCACTGGGAATGTTCTCCCTGCCTTGCTGTGTCAGCGGTAGCATGTCATCAGCCTGGTACTTTGTTCCTGATCTGAGACTCATGCTGCAGTAATGGCATCTCAGTTTATTCCAGACTGCCACGTGGTTGTCTTTTTACTGTTCTGCTTCGCGTTATTGAACTGTTGTATAACACTAGTCAGACAGCTTAACAATAATTCAGAAGTCAAGAAACGTGAGACATCAGATCTGTATGTATTCTTTATCCCGAATAACTTTGTAAAACTACAACATAAGCATAAACAAAACATATGTGTCAGTACATTAAATATTATACAGCAGCCTCACTCTATCAGTGAGAGTACTCACAGACAATTCCATCATTAGTCCAGGAATAGTTTAAGAGCTCTTCTACATGCAGTCTGTTAGATCCAGGAGCAGTAATGAAATGAAGGAAATACAGTTCCAGGTTAAAGGTTACTGCCTTTTACTATGAGGAGAATCCTACTTCCTGTCAAGTTCTGGCAAAGTAATAACCATCTCTGACCACTAGATGGCAACAACATAAACTAACATTACAGTATAAACTGTAACAGTACATAGCACATATTAGTATGAACAATATGGGCAGAACACTGAGAAAATATTTACCATAGCACTCGGTCATCAATTAGACACAAATTCGAATTTGGTCACAAAACTAACCATCTAAATGAGTTCACCTCCTAGAACCAGGTGCACAGCAGAGAAAAATCTTGTTTAAAACATGATCTCAAGCAATTTATACTTCCTATACATATGTTGAACATTTTAACCACTTAAGGACCTCTTTTTGAGATTTGGTGTTTACAAGTTAAAATTAGTTTTTTGCTAGAAAATTACTTAGAACATCCAAACATTATATGTTGTTTTTTTTCTAACACCCAAGAGAATAAAATGGCGGTTGTTGCAATACTTTCTGTCACACCATATTTGCGCAGCGGTCTTACAAGCGCACTTTTTTTGGAAAAAATATATTTTTTGAAATAAAAAAATAAGACAACCGCAAAGTCAGCCCAATTTTTTTTTATATTGTGAAAGATGATGTTATGCCAAGTAAATTGATACCCAACATGTCACACTTCAAAATTGCGCCCACTTGTGGAATAGCGAAAAACTTTTACCCTTAAAAATCTCCATGGGCGATGTTTAAAAAATGCTACAGGTTGCAAGTTTTGAGTTACAGAGGAGGTCCAGGGCTAAAATGATTGCTCTCACTCTAATGATCGCGGGGATACCTCACATGTGTGGTTTGAACACCATTTTCATATGGGGGTGCTACTCACGTATGCGTTTGCTTCTGCATGTGAGCTCGGCGGGATAGGGCGCGTTAAAAAAAAAAAAAAAAAATCTTATTTATTTTACTTTTTATTTTTTATTTCTACACTGTTCTTTTAAAAAAAGTTTCACTTTTATTCCTATTACAAGGAATGTAAACAATATTCCTCTTCAAAGTGCCAACGTATATTGTCGTGAGCGGGTCTGGAAGGGGTTGGAATAACTGCTTTAAAAGAATTCTAAATGCGTCTTTATAAAGTGATATATTTAAAAAAATCCAAATAGGCCTTGACTCCACCTAGCTCAAACATCTCAGTAGTGACACAACTGAGCCTGCTCAGACTAGGAAATCTAAAAAGTGCCTTGTTTTTGGGACGTGCTATAATAAATGCCTTTGTTCGCAAGCCTAGAAATGTTGTTTGAAAAGCTTGAACTTGTTTTTGCGAAAGCCAATTAATAAACAGGCTAACATTTATATAAGAAGGTCAGTACGGTGGCCTGAATTTATGGGAGGAGTCCAGGGGGTATTTATACAATTTAGGGGGTTCACGGCAAATTCGAAAGCCGCGGAACACCCTTTAAAAGTCTATGGGAGAAATTAAAAGTGCTACTTTTAAATGCTTATATGCATGGTATGGATATAGGTCAGGTCTGGTATGGATTTTAAGGGGAACCCTACGTCAAAATTTTTAAAAAAATGGCGTGGGGTCCCCCCAAAAATCTATACAAGACCATTATGCGAGCACGCAACCTGGCAGGCCGCAGGAAAAGAGGGGGGGATGAGAGAGCGCCCCCTTCCTGAACTGTATCAGGCCACATGCCCTCAAGATTGGGAGGGTGCTTTGAGGTAGCCCCCAAAGCACCTTGTCCCTATGTTGATGGGGAGAAGGGCCTCATCCCCACAACCCTTGGTCGGTGGTTGTGGGGTCTGTGGGCGGGGGGGCTTATCAGAATCTGGAAGCCCCCTTTAACAAGGGGACCCCCAGATCCTGCCCCCCCGTGTGAATTGGTAATGGGGTACAAGTGTACCCCTACCATTTCACAAAAAAAGTGTCAAAAAGGTTAAAAACACAAGAGACGTTTTTTGACAATTCCTTTATTAATTTCTTCTTCTTTCATCTTCTTCTGGTCTTCCTTCAGTGTTCTTCTTCCTCCATCTTCTTCTTCATCTTCTTCTTCTCCATCTTCTTCTTCCTCCACTCTTCTCGTCCCACATCTTCCTCCAGGCATCTTCTCCACTGTGTCCGCACGATCCGCCTCAGTGGGAGTCTTCCGCCGTGTGACGCTTCGGTTCTTCTGACATTTCTTATATACACGCGACCCCGCCCTCCTGAAGCATGGGGACTTACTTGTGACTTTCCCCGTGTTGTCAGAGGGGGCGGGGTCACCCATTTATGTAAACAGTCAGAAGAACCGAAGCGTCACACGGTGGAACACTCCCACAGAGGCGGATTGGGGCAGGGTAACCCGTTTACGAGTTGAGCTCAGTCCATGATGTCACTTTCGATGTGGTGTCAGAGATTGCTAGGGTAAAGCCTTGTCTCTGCGCATTGTGTTTCTGAAACCTTGCATTTTATTTTACCGCTGGCTGTTTTTTGTAGTTCTACTTGCTTAATAATTGTTTTTACACTTTTCTTTATACTTATTTGTTTATGCCTAGGATATAGGCATCTATATTTACTTTATGTTCTATAGTATCTCACAAAAGTGAGTATACCCCTCACATTTTTATTAATATTTTATTCTATCTTTTCATGTGACAACACTGAAGAAATGACACTTTGCTACAATGTAAAGTAGTTAGTGTGCAGCTTGTATAAAAGTGTAAATTTGCTGTCCCCTCAAAATAACTGCCATTAATGTCTAAGCCGCTGGCCACAAAAGTGAGTACACCCCTAAGTGAAAATGGCCAAATTGGGCCCAATTAGCCATTTTCTCTTCCCAAGCGTCATGTGACTCGTTAGCGTTACAAGGTCTCAGGTCACCTGGTGACCCCACCCTCCTCTGATGCATGGGGACTTCCCTGTGACTTTCCCTGTGTTGTCAGAGAGGGGCGGGGTCACCCATTTATGTAAACGGTCAGAAGAACCAAAGTGTCACACAGCAGAAGACTCCCACTGAGGTGGATTGTGCGGAAGGAGCGGAGAAGATGCCTGGAGGAAGATGCAGGATGAGAAGAGCGGAGGAAGAAGAAGATGGAGAAGAAGAAGATGAAGAAGAGATGGAGGAAGAAGAAGAACACCAAAGGAAGACCAGAAGAAAGATGAAAGAAGAAGTAATTAATAAAGGACTTGTCAAAAACCGTCTCTTGTGTTTAACCTTTTTGACACTTTTTTGTGAAATGGTAGGGGTACATTTGTACCCCATTACCAATTCACACAGGGGGGTCGGGATCTGGGGGTCCCCTTGTTAAAGGGTGCTTCCAGATTCCGATAAGCCCCCCACCCCCAGACCCCCACAACCACCGGCCAAGGGTTGTGGGGATGAGGCCCTTCTCCCCATCAACATGGAAACAAGGTGCTTTGGGGGGCTACCTCAAAGCACCCTCCCAATGTTGAGAGCATGTGGCCTGGTACGGTTCAGGAGGGGGGGTGTTCTCTCGTCCCTTTTCCTGCGGCCTGCCAGGTTGCGTGCTCAGATAAGGGCCATTTTTTAAAAAAAATTGGCCGGGGTTCCCCTTAAAATCCATACCAGACCCTTCAGGTCTGGTATGGATTTTGAGGGAGACCCCGACGCATTTTTATTTTTTTTTATTTTGGTTCATGAAATCCCATGCCGTTTTTATGAACTGTTATGTGTATTGTCGGACCGACAATTCTTTAATAGCCGCGAGTAGTTTTAAATGACTTTCTGAGACACGGGAAACATGAGCTGTTCTAAACATGGGAAACATGAGCCCCTTTACAGGCATACTATAGACACCCCCCAGGTATGAAATTTAAAGGGATATTACACTTTTATTGTTTCACTTTAAGCATTATTAAAATCACTGCTCCCGAAAAAACGGCCGTTTTTAAAACTTCTTTTTGCATTGATACATGTCCCCTGGGGCAGGACCCAGGTCCTCAAACACTTTTTATGACAATAACTTGCATAAAAGCCTTTAAAATGAGCACTTTTGATTATTCATGTTCGTGTCTCATAGACTTTAACGGTGTTTGAGTGTTCGAACAAATTTTTTGCCTGTTCGCAAGTTCTGCTGCGAACCATGTTCGGCTCATCCCTATTAAGCAGCCCACTCATCTGTCGTCTTTGTCGGTTCCTGTGCTTAATATAATTCGTTATGTCACTAGGCCCACTCTTCCAACTCATTCGGTGTTCATGAGTTTCTGAACTTCCAGAGGCTTTTGGTTCTCCGTTCGTGGTTTTTCGTAGATCGTGCCTTGCTCAACTGTCGCAGGTAGGTTTCATATATCATTTCTTCATTTCACGCATCATTGTTTGCCAGATACCTCATGTCACCGAAACCCTGCTACGGAACTTGCAAGTCATTCGTTATGTCTCCTTATGCAGCCTTCTTTTAGCCTTGTGCAAACCACGAACTTGTGGCTCAGTTCGTGAGCACAAACACTGAGCTGTTTTTCATCGGTTTCATTTGTACATTCTCGTACCTTGTTGTTTCACACCACATAGTAGGCCCATTTTCACTTAAGAAACATACTGTCTATCATTTCAGTTATTTTAGTTCGCATTACCCTCCGGTCCGAATCTAGTCGCATCCCGGCTAGTTTTGTCATCTCATTTTATGCCATGCTCCACAGGCCGGTTCGTTGTCAGTCACAAATTGCGGCACACTGATCCATGCCTTTGTTATAGCAAATCATTTCATTTGTTCCGTTTCACATACCCTTCACTCCGATTTGAATCCAGTGGCGTCTGCGACACACCGATTTGTGCCGCCTCATTCTAATTATTTCATCTCATTTCATTCCATGCTCCACAGTCCGGTTTGTTGTCAGTCGCAATCGCGGCACACCGATTTGTGCCTCAGTCATGGCAAATCATTTAATTTGTTACATTTCACATACCCTTCACTACGATTCGAATTCAGTCGCATCTGCGATGCACTAATTCGTGTCAACTCATGTTAGCCATTATTTCCTGTTCCATAGACAGGTTCGCTGTCAGTCACTATCATGACAGACCGATTCATGCCTCTATCATGGCAATCATTTCACTCATTCCATTTCATATACCTCACACGCCGATCCGAATCCAGTCGCTTTAGCAGCACTCCGATTTGTGTTGGCTTAATTTCGCTCCTTTCATTTCCCCCTTATTTCATCCCATATTTTACAGTTCGCTTCACTGTCAGTCACAGTTATGGCACCCCGATTCGTGTCACCATCACTTCAATCATTTAGAGGTATTATTTCGTATGTTGTCTGTAATGTTCTTCTTAGGTTCGGCAGTCGCTTCGTGTCGGGTCATTCGTGCATTTTTGTTTCTTTTATCCCATCATAGATCTACTGTTGTTTGATGTCGGTCACCACATCGATGCAACTGTTCACTTTAAATTCAGAATAATGTTAGATTTGCCCTGTCATTAACAGACACCCCTCAGTTCAGCTCACCCTACGGCCCAGTTTGAATCCAGTCGCAACAATGCACATCGGCCCACGTAGCTCCAGACCAACTGTTCTCAAAGCTGTTTTCCTTTGAAGTCCATTCATGGTTTCAATTTGTTTGTTTAAACCATTGTCCCCCCCCCCCCGATAAGGTTCCCCTTGCAGTCGCTATAAACGCATTTCAAAGTCACACGACCCGGCCACTCAGTCACCTCCTAATCACATGTAAATAAGCCACTATTGTCCGTCTGTCATTTCTGTCATATATATATATATATATATATATATATATATATATATATGTCATATATATATAGTGGCATTGGGACCATGTGCCTATCTAGAATATTGCTGGTTTACACCATTTTGGCTATGGCTCAGGGCCCCACCCGACAGACAAGAAGTCTGTGCATTGGAGTCAGGTGGTCTCCCATTCCTCTGCAGGAGTCAGAGACTGCATGGGTGCAGCCAGAGCATGCATGTCTGCAGGAGGCAGATGTACTTTGTGACAGAGCAGCAAGGCGCTGATCAGGAGTAAGCTAGGAGAGAGCTTAACTCAAGGAAACCCTTTTGTTCTAAGGAGCAGACCTAAGGCCTAGGCTACAGGCCTGAAGCAGCCGTGTGGCAATAACTTAAGCCAGGAAGCTGTAAGAGAGAGTGTCACCAGAGGTACAGTGTGGGTACCAAACGGACACAGTTACAGGGTCAAGAGGACCAAGGTCAACACCTGAACAGCAGTGCTGACCAGAGAGCCAGGTGGCTCGGTATTTTCCATTTATTTCATTATTGCTTTGTGGAAGATACCCCTGGGTGGGAATCTTGGATGGACTGTTTTTCTTTTACTTCAATAAACATGGGCCAAAAAAGCCGATGAACTGCATATTTGGCGTAGACTCAGCTCGCTGGTAAGCTCTACACTGAAGCTAAACAACATACATATATTATATAGCATTTCAATCGGGTTGAGGTCAGGACTCTGACTGGGCCACTCCAGAAGGTGTATTTTCTTCTGTTAAAGCCATTCTGTTGTTGTTTTTCTTCTATGCTTTGGGTCATTGTCCTGTTGCAACACCCATCTTCTGTTGAGCTTCAGCTGGTGGACAGATGGCCTTACGTTCTCCTGCAAAATGTCTTGATAAACTTGGGAATTAATTTTTCCTTCGATGATAGCAATCCCTCCAGGCCCTGACACAGTAAAGCAGCCCCAAACCATGATGCCCCCACCACCATGCTTCGCAGTTGGGATTAGGTTTTGATGTTGATGTGCTGTGCCTCTTTTTCTCCACACATAGTGTTGTGTGTTTCTTCCAAACAACTCAACTTTGGTTTCATCTATCCACAGGATATTTTGCCAGTACTGCTGTGGAACATCCAGGTGCTCTTGTGCAAACTGTAAACATGCAGCAATGTTTTTTTTGGACAGCAGTGGCTTCCTCTGTGGTATCCTCCGATGAAATCCATTCTTGTTTAGTGTTTTACGTATCGCAGATTCGCTAACAGGGATGTTAGCATATGCCAGAGACTTTTGTAAGTCTTTAGTTGACACTCTAGGATTCTTCTTCACCTCATTGAGCAGTCTGTGCTGTGCTCTTGCAGTCATCTTTACAGGACGCCCACTCCTAGGGAGAGTAGCAGCAGTGCTGAACTTTCTCCATTCATAGACAATTTGTCTTACCGTGGACTGATGAACATCAAGGCTTTTGGAGATACTTTTATAACCCTTTCCAGCTTTATGCAAGTCAACAATTCTTAATCGTAGGTCTTCTGAGAGCTCCTTTGTGCGAGGCATCATTCACATCAGGCAATGCTTCTTGCAAAAAGCAAACCCAGAACTGGTGTGTGTTTTTATAGAGCAGGGCAGTTGTAACCAGCACCTCCAATCTCATCTCATTGATTGGACTCCAGTTGGCTGACACCTCACTCCAATTAGCTCTTGGAGATCTCATTAGTCTAGGGGTTCACATACTTTTTCCACCTGCACTGTGAATGTTTACATGGTGTGTTCAATAAAAACATAGTAACATTTAATTCCTTGTGTGTTATTCCTTTAAGCAGACTGTGATTGTCTATTGTTGTGACTTGGATGAAGATCAGAACACATTTTATGACCAATTTGTGCATAAATCCATATCATTCCAAAAGGGTTCACATACTTTTTATTGCAACTGTGTGTGTATATATATATATATATATATATATATATATATATATATATACACACACATATATATACACATACACACACACACACATATATATAAAATATATATATATATATATATACACACACACTATATATATATATATATATATATATATATATATATATATATACATACATACATACATACATACATACACACACACACACACACACACACACACACACACACACACACACACACACACAACAAAAAAAATAAAAATGGACTTTCATGTCATGTCACCCCACAATACAGGTTCCAGTCGACTGAGCTTTCGACCTCAAAGACCAAGACTTCACAACTAGGGCACAAGTCAGCCAGAGCCATGTCACAGGCTGGCAGGGAAGACCTGACATCTGCCCTCTGTTACCCTTTCCGGTTTCAGAGAGTGACAGTGTGCAGTCCCTCAGGGGAGGGACCATCCCCAAGTTAACAGCGGAGCTAAGGCGCAGAGGCGTGCCCTTCCACACTACAGCCAGGAAAGCCAAGCTCTTCAGGCTCCTCTTACCACTGACAGATGGGCCCAGCAGACGTCTCTGCAGTCCATATCCTCGGCCATTTCTTAGCTTCACACCATGGTGTCATCATTGTCCACCACAGTCACTGACGTTCAAGCCAGAGTGACAGTCTAGGAGGGACACCCAGTCACGGCCATCCCTGATTCGGTCACAGTCCTGGTCCCAACACCCCCTCCTGCAGGTACGACAGGGAAGAGTTCTACTATCTTCCCAGCCCACTTGGTCCCAGCCAGCATCAGGAAGGACATTTTGGACAGCAAGGACTTCAAACTTGCTTCCCTCCTCATTTCAGTTCACGACCTGGCAGAGAATAAATCTTATGCCTGGGGGGGACCTATCAGTGGTCCTCAGGGCCAAAGACCCCAGGCTCAACCGCAAACTATTGCAGAGTTTCCATTGACCTTTGGGATGGTGAGGGATGTCCTGTGTTCAGCCAGTCCCAGCAGGAGGGAAGAGCTGGACCTATATCTCCACACCGTGGTGGACCTGGGCTATAAATACGGGGGTTTCTCATTTTATGATTACCACCATTCATTCTCAGCCAAAGCGGCAGCCAGGCTCACACAGTTCCAAGCAGGCACAGATTGGAGCCTTATGGACACGGAGCTGTTCTGCTGCCACTTTGCCAGTCTATGCTCGCCCACCCACACCGCTACCTGGTGCATCAACGTAGCAGTTAGACACCCTCTTGATCTTCCCTCCACCTTCAGTACAGCTCAGGGCTTGTCAGCCCCAGTTCAGATGCCCCAGGTGGACAAGTTCGGACATCCCGTTCTGTCAGTAGGGGGAGCATCCAACTGCAATAACTTTAATTTTGGATCGTGCAACTATAGCCAATGCTGGCTGCTCTATGTCTGTATCATATGTCACAGAGCACATCCTAAAGCCCTATGCCAGATCAAGCAGCAGAAAATGTCCAGACTAGGCAAATTGGACGTCCTATGGCTGAGGTTTTACCTCAACTCACACCCCACTCCTTCACTAGCCACCTTCCTTATCCAAGGATTTACAGCAGGATTCCATACCGGCCTCATCACACTGCCCCACGCGACTCAGGAACCTCTTACAGGCCGAACTTATAGTTGCATAGTTAGGTTAAAAAAAAAAGACAAAAGTCCATCTAGTTCAACCATAAAAAAAAAAAAAAAAAAAAATATATATATATATATATATATATATATATATATATATATATATATATATATATATATATATATATATAAATAAAATATATCATACAATCCCATATACCCAATCCTATACTCACAGTTGACCCAGAGGAAGGCAAAAAAACCCCCCAGAAAAGCAGGATCCAATTTGCTACAGCAGGGGAAAAAATTCCTTCTGATTCCAGAGAGGCAAATCAGATTTTCCCTGGATCAACTTTACCTATAAATGTTAGTACCCAGTTAAATTATGTACATTTGGGAAAGAATCCAGGCCTTTCTTAAAGCAATCTACTGAGCTGGCCAGAACCACCTCTGGAGGAAGTCTATTCCACATTTTCACAGCTCTTACAGTGAATAAACCTTTCCATATTTGGAGATGAACTCTCTTTTCCTCTAGATGTAAAGAGTGCCCCCTTGTCCTCAGTGTTGATCGTAAAGTGAACAACTCAACACCAAGTTCACTATATGGACACCTTATATATTTATATATGATGATCATATCCCCCCTTAATTTCCTCTTCTCAAGAGTGAATAAATTCAGTTCATCTTTCCTCATAGCTGAGCTCCTCCATGAATATTATCAGTTAGGTTTCCCATCTCTGCACTTTCTCCAGTTCCCCGATATCCTTTTTGAGAACTGGTGCCCAAAACTGAACTGCATATTCAAGATTAGGTCTTACTAATGATTTGTACAAGGGCAAAATGATATCTCTCTCTCTGGAATCCATACCTCTCTTAATACAAGAAAGGACTTTGCTCGCTTTGGAAACCACAGACTGGCATTGCATGCTATTATTGAGCTTATGAGCTACCAAAACCCCCAGATCCTTCTCCACCATTGATTCCCCCAGTTGTACTCCACCTAGTATGTATGATGCATGCATATTCTTACCCCCCAAATGCATTACTTTACATTTATCAACATTAAACCTCATTTGCCACATAGTCGCCCAATTAGACAATGCATTGAGGTCAGCTTGTAAATTGGAGACATCCTGTAAGGACATTATTCCACTGCATAGCTTAGTGTCATCTGCAAAGACAGAAATGTTACGTTTAATCCCAGACCCAATATCATTATAAAGAATCTAAAAAGTAAGGGTCCCAGCACTGAACCTTGAAGTACAATGATAACCTTTCTGGTTGAATTCTGTCTTTTAGCCAGTTTTCTATCCATTATCAAACTGATATTTCCAAGCCTGTAGACTTTACCTTACACATGAGCCGTGTGTGGGGAACTGTGTCAAACACTTTTGCAAAATCCAAGTATACCACGTCCACCCCTCTGTCCAAGGTTTTACTTACCTCCTCATAAAAAGAAATCAGTCTTGATCGAGGCTTCATCATCAGCCTCTTCGCTCAGCCCCCTTTCAACATCTGGAGAGTTAGCCCTATTGGGCTTGTCAAGGGCAAGTTTTCGAATAAAATTTGCTTGGTGTACGACCTGCCTGTGGCTCATTTTTCCCACATCCCAAGTTTGAATTCCCCAATTCCTTCAGAGGAATTCTCCCTGAAATATGCTTTAGTAGACAAGGTGATTCAGGCCATTATCAAAGTAGGCACTGGCACTTGGCTCTCTAAAGCCGACATATCAGATGCATTTAAGCTTCTATCCATCCAACTGTCCCTCTGGTGCTGGCGTGGCATTAAATGGAAAGAGTCATACTACTTTGCCACCAAACTGACCTTTGGCTCTAAAAGTAGGCCGTGGCTTTTTGATACCTTCGCACAGTCCCTCCCCTGGATCCTGTCCCTCTCCTGGCACCAAGCCCAGAGCCAGAAGGTCATCCATTACCTGGATGGCTTCTTGCTAATCAAACAGCCCAGTGTGCCCCCAGTAGACCTAGATTGTTTAAGAGTAGTGTTTGGGAATCTTAATGTGCCCATTGCAGAACACAAAGTGGAAGGCCCAGCACACTCTATCACCTTCCTCGGGGTCAACCTGGACAGACACTCGCTCTATGCAGGCCAGCCTTCTCCCCAACAAACTGACCGAACATCAGGTCAGTTCTTCATGACTTTACCCTTGCACATGGGTGTATTAAGCAGAAGCTTCAATCCCTCTTAGGAATGCTCAACTTTACAATGAGTATCATTCCCAGGGACGATCTTTAGTTTCACGCCTCTTGTTCTTCCTCTCTCAGACACAGGACCCCGATCAAATCCTTACATTAGACACAGCAGCAGTAGCAGATTTGTCCACGTGGGATGAGTTCCTTACTAGTTGGAATGGCATATCCATGTTCATACCATCAATATCGCCTCTATCACCCAAGTAGTAATGGATGCCGCAGCCTCCACAGGCTTTGCTGCAATTTTTGGCCATCATTGGTTTGCAGGACCATGGCATCCAGAGATACTCCTAATTCCCGGGTTTATCTGGTCTTCCTCATTGTTCGAACTATACCCGATCGTGGCAGCCGCTCAGGTCTGGGGCCATACCTGGACCAGACAAACAGTGGCCTTCACCACTGACAACCAGGCCACGGCCAATATCATTAATAAGGGCATGTCCAAGTTGCTCCCTATTATGTGCTCACTACGCAGGCTGGTACAATTATCCCTGCAACATCAGTTCAATGTCAACTGCACATTCATTCCGGGCAAGTGCATTGTCGCAGCAGATGCACTGTCCTGTTCTAACTTAATTTAATTTTTTCAGCAGAAACCCGGAGCCGACCCAACATCATCTCTTATCCCACCTTGGTCTCAGCTGACATTGGATTAAAGCAGCACCTTCACAGCGCGACCCAGCTCATCAATCAATCCTTATCCTGCAACACACTTAAGGCCTACCACACAGCTTGGAATGCCTTCTGCAAGTTTCTGGCATCCTGCCCCGCGGCAACGTCAACAGACACTAAGCACATACTAGCTTTCATTTCATATTGCCACAATCAATTGGCTCTATCACACAACACCATCAGACTATACTTAGCCAGCATCCAACACTTCCTGGCCTTACAGGATCCCGGCAAAGCCGTCCTTGTTCGAAACCCATGCTATCTAAACCATCCTGCATGGCATTCAGAAGCAACAGCCCATAACCAACTCCAAACGCTTGCCCATCATGAGTACCATCTTTAGAGGCATGTCAGCAATCCTCTCGCTTAATACAGTTTTTTGCTGCCTAGCGAGTTTACCTGTAATAGCCCTGCCGGCCAGGTACTGTGTGGACATCACCTGGCTCACTTCCAAGATCATGTCATTCTCCACTTCGCAGTACCCGAAACCCAGCAATCTGGCTCCGGAGTCGACATTCATCTTTTCAAGATAAACAACATCTGGTGCCCGATACTCGACTGCCTTCTGTCACTCCTACCAAGGCAATAGAACTCTAGTCCCCTACTACCTTTCCCGACCAAACCCCTTGAGTGGCTGCCAGTTCATCAAGCATGTCAGGATCCTCCTGCACAACCTAGACCTCGACCCCAGTCGGTACTCTGGTCACTCGTTCTGAATTGGAGCAGCCTCGCCCGCAACCCAGCACGAGGTTCCAGACCATATCATCAAGAGATTAGGCAGGTGGAAATCTGCCTGCTTTGCCCAGTACATCCCGAATTCTCAGGTAGAAATGTTGCAAGCATTTAACAAACTTGCTCAGTGAATAACACTAAACCAATAAAGAGCTTTCACCCCTAACTGAATGTTTTTGCCCCTTTTTTGGTATACCGACCAGCAGACCAGGGCACACTTCAGGTCCATTTCATGTTGTAAGTCTTATGGCATGTTTATGTGGTTCACATCCATCCCGGTCGAAGGGCTTCGACCATAAATAAGAAGGCCAGTAAGGTGGCCTGAATTTATGGTAGGAGTCCGGGGGGTATTTAAGCAGCCCACTCATCTGTGGTCTTTATCGGTTCCTGTGCGCAATACCATCCCCCCCATCCCCTTTTTCAGGGCATTTCTCAAATTAATTTCTCTCCACAAACATCTATGACTTATCTTGGTATGCCGCTTTTTTGTCATACCAACCAGCAGATCAGGGCACACTTCAGGTCCATTTCATGTTGTAAGTCTTATGGCGTGTTTATGTGGTTCACATCCATCCCGGTCGAAAGGCTTCGACCATAAATATATATTTAACAGTATACATCAATACTTGTTTCTATAGAACTGTTACTATGCACAGAAACACCAACATAGATATTCTAAGAACTTTTTCTCCTTACTACATCTCCTTTGTAATTGTATTTAGCTGTGTTTTTTTTTGCTTCTTATACAATATTTATCTTTTCTTATTTTTTTAAATAATACTAGTACCTCCATGCAGTTTCCCTCTCCACCTGCTCTGAGACATACAGTAAATAGCAGCTAGACTCAAAATCTATTTATTAAATCAGATCAGGCAGTGATTGTGATTGGTTGCCAGAGGTTACAGTGCATCATTACCGCTCACTGACTGGTTGCTAGAGGTTGCAGCAGACATCACGGCTCACTGATTAGTTGCTAGAGGTTACAGCACATTATTTCTGCTTGTTGATTGGTTGCTGGAGATTACTGTACATCAATACTGCTTACTGATTGGTTGCTAGAGTTTACAGCACATCACCTCCTCACTGCCTGCAAACCATGGACTGGGGAGGTGAGGGGAACCATTACTAGACAAAAAACTTCTAGGGGATCCTAGGACTTCTGGGATCAGTGACAGTGCTAGGGGGAGGGGAGGATGTGATCAATGGTAATGCTGATTTTTTTTTTTACTGACTACCAATATAAAGAGGAGTTTCAACACTGACACCAATGTGTTAGGGGTTTACACTGTCACCTAATCTATTGTTTATTGCCGTGCTGAAGCTTGTGATTCTGTGACCCACACAGAGCCCTGGGTGGCTCAAAAGCATTTTCTGACTTTGTCTAACGACTTAGTCACATTCTCTAAGGTAAGCGCATTACCTTTGGGGGGTCACTTATGTTGCACCATCGCATGACCTGTGGCACGTGGAGATTTAAGCATGTTTGAATATATTACCATTGAAGATCACACACCAGCACTTTTTTGCAGGTCTTTTTTGCTCATTATATATCCATGTAGTTCATGATGGACTAGTATGTACATGCATTGTGGAGCACTTAGCACTTTTGTTTGGCACATGACACTTTTTGGCATCCATTTCCACTTATGTATTATATTTGAAGCACAATTGTTTAACCGGTTCAATACCGGGCATTTTCACCCCCTTCCTTCCCAGACCAATTTTTAGTTTTCAGTGCTGTCGCACTTTAAATGACAATTGCGTGGTCGTGCGACGTTTTACCCAAACAAAATTGATGTCCTTTTTTTCCCCACAAATAGAGCTTTCTTTTGGTGGTATTTGATCACCTCTGCGGTTTTTATTTTTTGCGCTATAAACAAAAGAAACACAATTTTGAAAAAAACACAATATTTTTTACTTTTTGCTATAATAAATATCCCAATTTAAAAAAAAAAAAAAATGTTTTCCTCAGTTTCGGACGATACGTATTCTTCTACATATTTTTGGTAAAAAAAATCGCAATAAGCGTATATTGATTGGTTTGCGCAAAAGTTATAGCGTCTATAAAATACGGGATAGATTTATGGCATTTTTAAAAAAAAAATATTTATTTATATTTTTTACTAGTAATAGCGGCGATCAGTGATTTTTTTTTTTATGACTGCGACATTATGGCGGACACATCGGACACTTTTGACACATTTTTGGGACCATTCACATTTATACAGCGATCAATGCTATAAAATTGCATTGATTACTGTGTAAATGTGACAGGCAGTGAAGGGGTTAACCACTAGGGGGCGGGGAGGGGTTAAATGTGTTTCCTAGGGAATGCTTCTAACTTTTGGGGGAGGGGACGCACAAGGGGAGGAGACCGATCAGTGTTCCGCTGTTCTGGGAACACAGATCGCTCTCCTCTGAACTGACAGGACGTGGATCTGTGTGTTTACACACACAGATCCACGGTCCGGCCCGGTTAACGGGCAATCGCGGGTGCCCGGCGGACATCGCGGCCGGCGGGCTTACGCACCGGGTCTCGAGCAATGCGGCGGGTGCGCGCGTGCCCCCTAGGCGGCCGGGAACCCGAAGCCCTCATATGACGTCCACCCAGGATGGGAGATCCCATCTGTGGACGTCATTTGACTATAGGCGGGTAGGGAAGTGGTTAATTGATTATTATTATTTATATGCCAATTGTACTGTTCACTTGTGCACATTATGTTTATGCGATTTTATTTGTAGTGGGGTATACACCTTTGTACCCATTTGTTTATGCAATATAATATTTTTTTGTGCCGTGATAGGGGCACATGTAGCACACTTTAGCGCAACATTATTCATTTATTGTTATATACACGCATTACAAGACATGGTTCATGCATGCAGCCATGTAGTGCTTATATTTAGCACTAGGTTCATTTTGACTCATAGGATTTTTTTCTTTTATTTTCTTTCATTGAAATGAATGTATAAAGCAATATTTGGTTGAAAGAGAGGGCAGCTAGGACCTCTCCAATTAAGTCCTGCCTCTTTCAGAAGAAGGAAATTGGGACTATTGCGGTACCAAAGGGATATAAACAAGAATATATATAAAATCTTTTAGTTTATTAAGGAGTAAGACATTAAAAAGTCCAAATAAGGACAGTTATGAGTGGACAATGACATAATACAAAGAAATGTTTACAGCAATGTTGACAAAGGAATTTATGTTAATAATGCCCGCACAGGTAAATAAAGGCAGATTATCTAGTACTTGCGGACGTAACCTCTACAGTTTTGCGGTCAAGCCGCTTCTTCAGGAGGCGTCTTAGTACATTTTCTACACAATAAAGAGATCAACATTACAAAAAATGGCTACATATTTAAGTGAAAAATATAGAGATGTATAAACATACAGAATATTGACATTGGAGAAAGTAATCATGGGTTAATGTTGCACTCACCAACCCACAAAGGGCTAGAATGACACTGTGAGACGCCCACAACGGGCGTTCCCCCGGGGGCGAGCAAAGGGGGGCACTTAGGATATACTATTATAAAATAAGAGAATAAGTGGTTGTAAACTAAGGGTTCTTAAATAAGAGAACCACCTCAGTGCATGGAGTGAAAATGAATTTGGTGGGAAAGAAGGGGGAGGAGGGAAGGAAAGAGGGAAAAGAAGGGGAGGGGTAGCACGAAAGGGAAGAAGAAGGAGGACTGGGGCAATGGGACGGAGGAAGGAGGGGGGGAAAGGGGAGAAAAAAAAAAAAGAAGGGGAAAGGGAAGAAGAAGGAGGGGAGAAAGGAGAAAGGAAAGAAATAGAAAAAGAAAAGGGAGGGGGGTGAAGAGGTGGGGGAAAAAAGAGGGGAGAAAGTATATAAATAGGAGGGGAAGGGAAGAAAGGAGAGGGAAGGGGAAAAGGGGAGGAGAGGGGAGGAGAGGGGAGGGGGGAGGAAAACAGGGGGGGGAACAAGAAGGGGAGGGAGGGAAAAAAAAACAAGGGGAGGGGAAGGGGAGGGGGGGGGATGGGGGGATAATGGAAGGGGAGACAAGAAGAGACAAACAAGGGGAACCCGCCACATTAATGAAAATAGTATTCATGAGGAAGCTTGGGGGGGTATGTACCCACCGTTGCTGTGATGTTAAAGTTTTAACAGGCTCGATGGCTATCCACACCCAGGGAACATGATAGGGAAACAGCAGCCGCTTTAACCAGGCATATATGCCATCACAGGAAGCCTTTTAGGATAAACATATGGCATTATATTTGTGTCATAGTTGGCTGAAATATTCAGAAAGGAAAAAATACTTCCAAGTATATAAAAAAATATAAAAATATAACTGAGTAGAGATATAGAGGGGGAAAAAGCATGGTAATGTCCCCCCCAAAAAGTGGTTACTTATGGGCTTCAAAAAGGGATGCTGGTCAGCTGGGTGTGTGCCTCTCGTAGCAGACCAAAGAGTCTGCTGCGTTAAATGCCCCCTACCCGGAAGATCAGCGGCGCTGAATACGTCAGCCGCCGCCGTTTCCGGGTCCGGCTCCCCTCTACTGTGCATGCGTGAGGAGTAATCCAGCGCAAGCGCGTAGCTCCACAACTGATGACACTGCGGCGTCAATATGGAGAAGCAGTTGCCGGAAATGAATGTGCTGCCCTACACTTGACCTACATCTTTATCCAACCTGTCAGTACACCTTTGCATCCTAAAACCCATGCTAACCACTGCACCCCAAACCTCCCCCATCCTCTCCACTTCAATCCCCCTTCCCTTTAACTCTGCCTGCCTCCTCTGCTCATCTTTGAACCCACCTTCCTTACCTCTATACATCCCCTCCTTGCTCATCTGTGCACCCCAAACTAATTCCTTCTCTGCCTACCTCTGCACACCCCACCCTACCCTCCCCCCCCCACTAATTTGCTTACCTTTGCAGAACAGGCTGAAGGTAGGCATGATATACATATGAATGCCGCCTCTATTTACATATGAATGCTGCTGGTCCGCCACTATTTACATATGAATGTCGCCACTATTTACATATCAATGCCGGTATTTACATGTAAACACAGGGTCTGCAAATGAGTCATCTGTACAAAAATAAGGCAGAGTTGGGCAGCATTAGTAACAGAACTTCACTCTGAGAAGTCAGGACACAGCATGGGACTAAAACCTTAATGGACGAGTGAATTTAAACTGGGATAGTTGGCAAGTATGAGGCCCCTCAACAATGACAGGGCCCAGGGAAGCTGCCCCTTTTGCCCTGCCTTAAAAATGCATGCCCAGGGACTAAGACCCTTTTCACGTGAGGCTGTACCCTTCTGCTTAGAGGGGCCCTGGGCTTATGTGATCGCTATGCGATCACATGATCACAATGTCTACAAAGCTGTTATGAATGAATCTCATTTGTAACAGTTTTGCTTCTTATACTACATAGTTATTTAGTAGGTGAGGTTGAAAAAAGACACAAGTCCAACCTATGTGTGTGTGATTATATGTCAGCATTACATTGTATATCCCTGTATGTTGTGGTCGTTCAGGTGCTTATCTGCTCCCTGCTGATATCACCACCTGTGGAAGGGAATTCCACATCCTTGCCACTCTTTCAGTAAAGAACCCTCTATGTAGTTTAAGGTTAAACCTATTTTTCTTCCAATTATAATGAGTGGCCACGTGTCTAGTCAAACTACTTTCCGCAAAAAGTTTTATCCCTATTGTGGGGTCACCAGTACGGTATTTGTAAATTGAAATCATATCCCCTCTCAAGCGTCTCTTCTCCAGAGAGAATAAGTTCAGTGCTCGCAACCTTTCCTCATAACTAATATCCTCCAGACCCTTTATTAGCTTTGTTTCCCTTCTTTGTACTCCCTCCAGTACATCCTTCCTGAGGACTGGTGCCCAGAACTGGACAGCATACTCTAGGTGCGGCCAGACCAGAGTCTTGTAGAGTGGGAGAATTATTGTTTTATCTCTGGAGTTGATCTCCTTTTTAATGCATGCCAATATTCTATTTGCTTTGTTAGCAGCAGCTTGGCATTGCATGCCATTGCTGAGCCTATCATCTACTAGGACCCCCAGGTCTTTTTCCATCCCAGATTCCCCCAGAGGTTCTCCCCCCAGTGTATAGATTGCATTCATATTTTTGCCACCCAAATGCATTATTTTACATTTTTCTACATTGAACCTCATTTGCCATGTAGTCGCCTACCCCATTAATTTGTTCAGATCTTTTTGCAAGGTTTCCACATCCTGCGGAGAAGTTATCGCCCTGCTTAGCTTAGTATCATCCGCAAATACAGAGATTGAACTGTTTACCCCATCCTCCTGGTCGTTTATGAACAAATTAAATAGGATAGGTCCTAGCACAGAACCCTGGGGGACCCCACTACCCACCCCTGACCCTTCCGAGTACTCCCCCATTTATCACCACCCTCTGAACTCGCCCTTGTAGCCAGTTTTCAATCCATGTTCCCACCCTATGGACCATGCCAACAGACCTTATTTTGTACGGTAAACGTTTATGGGGAACTGTGTCAAATGCTTTTGCAAAATCCAGATACACCACGTCTATACGCCTTCCTTTATCTAGATGGCAACTCACCTCCTCATAGAAGGTTAATAGACTGGTTTGGCAGGAACAATTCTTCATTAATCCATGCTGATTACTGCTAATGATACCGTTCTCATTATTAAAATCTTGTATATAGTCCCTTATCATCCCCTCCAAGAGCTCCAATACTATACTAGTGAGCTGTGCTTGGCCCACAGCTATCACATGGCACCTAGGCCTATCACAGCACCGTGTACTAGGTGATTAGTTTTAGCCAATCACAGATCAGTAGTAATCACAGCTCTCATGAATGAAACTGATGACAGTTCAAAGTATTGCTCGTACAAAGATTTTTATTGTATCACCAATCAAAATGTTAACAATATAAAAAAAATGGACTCCCCCACCCAGAGTAGAACAGTGTTACTATGGTGACACTGAACTACTCAGATGAAAGTATGTTACATAAATTAAAAATATATTTCAATAAAAAAAAATTTGTATGCACATTTTTGTTTGTTTTTTTCTATTTTTAACATATTGTCACCAGTCAGTGTCCCTAATCCCCATCACACCAGTCATAGGCTGATGCATAAAAATATAGGTCATTGGTCATTTAAAGGTATAGTACAGCAGCTGCAGGCAGCTGAAAATGAGCAAACTAAAATGCACACACCAAAGAGACAGGCTGCGCATATTAAGTGGGGAAGGGGGAATTTCTGTTACGGTAAGAGGGATATGGTTAAAACTATAGTTTGCTTTAATTATAATGTTGAGCGACATCTGTTAGGTAACATTGTAAACTTTCCTTAACAAAATTCTGAACAGGAACTTGTAAGACAAGAAGTAACAACTGGGAATGCTGGCGAGCTCCAAACACAGAATTATTAATTATCATGTGCCTACAATTTATAGCTTAATTGGCACACATGCTTGCCTAAATGAACGCTCACATATTTATTCATGCCTTCATTCACACTTCAGGTCCATTACATGTTGTAAGTCTTATGGCGTGTTTATGTGGTTCACATCCATCCCGGTCGAAAGGCTTCGACCATAAATATATATTTAACAGTATACATCCATACTTGTTTCTATAGAACTGTTACTATGCACAGAAACACCAACATAGATATTCTAAGAACTTTTTCTCCTTACTACATCTCCTTTGTAATTGTATTTAGCTGTGTTTTTTTTGCTTCTTATACAATATTTATCTTTTCTTATTTTTTTAAATAATACTAGTACCTCCATGCAGTTTCCCTCTCCACCTGCTCTGAGACATACAGTAAATAGCAGCTAGACTCAAAATCTATTTATTGAATCAGATCAGGCAGTGATTGCGATTGGTTGCCAGAGGTTACAGTGCATCATTACCGCTCACTGACTGGTTGCTAGAGGTTGCAGCAGACATCACGGCTCACTGATTAGTTGCTAGAGGTTACAGCACATTATTTCTGCTTGTTGATTGGTTGCTGGAGATTACTGTACATCAATACTGCTTACTGATTGGTTGCTAGAGTTTACAGCACATCACCTCCTCACTGCCTGCAAACCATGGACTGGGAAGGTGAGGGGAACCATTACTAGACAAAAAACTTCTAGGGGATCCTAGGACTTCTGGGATCAGTGACAGTGCTAGGGGGAGGGGAGGGTGTGATCAATGGTAATGCTGATTTTTTTTTTTACTGACTACCAATATAAAGAGGAGTTTCAACACTGACACCAATGTGTTAGGGGTTTACACTGACACCTAATCTATTGTTTATTGCCGTGCTGAAGCTTGTGATTCTGTGACCCACACAGAGCCCTGGGTGGCTCAAAAGCATTTTCTGACTTTGTCTAATGACTTAGTCACATTCTCTAAGGTAAGCGCATTACCTTTGGGGGGTCACTTATGTTGCACCATCGCATGACCTGTGGCACGTGGAGATTTAAGCATGTTTGAATATATTACCATTGAAGATCACACACCAGCACTTTTTTGCAGGTCTTTTTTGCTCATTATATATCCATGTAGTTCATGATGGACTAGTATGTACATGCATTGTGGAGCACTTAGCACTTTTGTTTGGCACATGACACTTTTTGGCATCCATTTCCACTTATGTATTATATTTGAAGCACAATTGTTTAACCGGTTCAATACCGGGCATTTTCACCCCCTTCCTTCCCAGACCAATTTTTAGTTTTCAGTGCTGTCGCACTTTAAACGACAATTGCGTGGTCGTGCGACGTTTTACCCAAACAAAATTGATGTCCTTTTTTTCCCCACAAATAGAGCTTTCTTTTGGTGGTATTTGATCACCTCTGCGGTTTTTATTTTTTGCGCTATAAACAAAAGAAACACAATTTTGAAAAAAACACAATATTTTTTACTTTTTGCTATAATAAATATCCCAATTTAAAAAAAAAAAAAAAATTTTTTTCCTCAGTTTCGGACGATACGTATTCTTCTACATATTTTTGGTAAAAAAAATCGCAATAAGCATATATTGATTGGTTTGCGCAAAAGTTATAGCGTCTATAAAATACGGGATAGATTTATGGCATTTTTAAAAAAAAAATATTTATTTATTTTTTTTTACTATTAATAGCGGCGATCAGTGATTTTTTTTTTTATGACTGCGACATTATGGCGGACACATCGGACACTTTTGACACATTTTTGGGACCATTCACATTTATACAGCGATCAATGCTATAAAATTGCATTGATTACTGTGTAAATGTGACAGGCAGTGAAGGGGTTAACCACTAGGGGGCGGGGAGGGGTTAAATGTGTTTCCTAGGGAATGCTTCTAACTGTTGGGGGAGGGGACGCACAAGGGGAGGAGACCGATCAGTGTTCCGCTGTTCTGGGAACACAGATCGCTCTCCTCTGAACTGACAGGACGTGGATCTGTGTGTTTACACACACAGATCCACGGTCCGGCCCGGTTAACGGGCAATCGCGGGTGCCCGGCGGACATCGCGGCCGCCGGGCTTACGCACCGGGTCTCGAGCAACGCGGCGGGCGCGCGCATGCCCCCTAGGCGGCCGGGAACCCGAAGCCCTCATATGACATCCACCCAGGATGGGAGATCCCATCTGTGGACGTCATTTGACTATAGGCGGGTAGGGAAGTGGTTAATTGATTATTATTATTTATATGCCAATTGTACTGTTCACTTGTGCACATTATGTTTATGCGATTTTATTTGTAGTGGGGTATACACCTTTGTACCCATTTGTTTATGCAATATAATATTTTTTTGTGCCGTGATAGGGGCACATGTAGCACACTTTAGCGCAACATTATTCATTTATTGTTATATACACGCATTACAAGACATGGTTCATGCATGCGGCCATGTAGTGCTTATATTTAGCACTAGGTTCATTTTGACTCGTAGGATTTTTTTCTTTTATTTTCTTTCATTGAAATGAATGTATAAAGCAATATTTGGTTGAAAGAGAGGGCAGCTAGGACCTCTCCAATTAAGTCCTGCCTCTTTCAGAAGAAGGAAATTGGGACTATTGCGGTACCAAAGGGATATAAACAAGAATATATATAAAATCTTTTAGTTTATTAAGAAGTAAGACATTAAAAAGTCCAAATAAGGACAGTTATGAGTGGACAATGACATAATACAAAGAAATGTTTACAGCAATGTTGACAAAGGAATTTATGTTAATAATGCCCGCACAGGTAAATGAAGGCAGATTATCTAGTACTTGCGGACGTAACCTCTACAGTTTTGCGGTCAAGCCGCTTCTTCAGGAGGCGTCTTAGTACATTTTCTACACAATAAAGAGATCAACATTACAAAAAATGGCTACATATTTAAGTGAAAAATATAGAGATGTATAAACATACAGAATATTGACATTGGAGAAAGTAATCATGGGTTAATGTTGCACTCACCAACCCACAAAGGGCTAGAACGACACTGTGAGACGCCCACAACGGGCGTTCCCCCGGGGGCGAGCAAAGGGGGGCACTTAGGATATACTATTATAAAATAAGAGAATAAGTGGTTGTAAACTAAGGGTTCTTAAATAAGAGAACCACCTCAGTGCATGGAGTGAAAATGAATTTGGTGGGAAAGAAGGGGGAGGAGGGAAGGAAAGAGGGAAAAGAAGGGGAGGGGTAGCACGAAAGGGAAGAAGAAGGAGGACTGGGGCAATGGGACGGAGGAAGGAGGGGGGGAAAGGGGAGAAAAAAAAAAAAGAAGGGGAAAGGGAAGAAGAAGGAGGGGAGAAAGGAGAAAGGAAAGAAATAGAAAAAGAAAAGGGAGGGGGGTGAAGAGGTGGGGGAAAAAAGAGGGGAGAAAGTATATAAATAGGAGGGGAAGGGAAGAAAGGAGAGGGAAGGGGAAAAGGGGAGGAGAGGGGAGGGGGGAGGAAAACAGGGGGGGGGAACAAGAAGGGGAGGGAGGGAAAAAAAAACAAGGGGAGGGGAAGGGGAGGGGGGGGGGATGGGGGATAATGGAAGGGGAGACAAGAAGAGACAAACAAGGGGAACCCGCCACATTAATGAAAATAGTATTCATGAGGAAGCTTGGGGGGGTATGTACCCACCGTTGCTGTGATGTTAAAGTTTTAACAGGCTCGATGGCTATCCACACCCAGGGAACATGATAGGGAAACAGCAGCCGCTTTAACCAGGCATATATGCCATCACAGGAAGCCTTTAAGGATAAACATATGGCATTATATTTGTGTCATAGTTGGCTGAAATATTCAGAAAGGAAAAAATACTTCCAAGTATATAAAAAAATATAAAAATATAACTGAGTAGAGATATAGAGGGGGAAAAAGCATGGTAATGTCCCCCCCAAAAAGTGGTTACTTATGGGCTTCAAAAAGGGATGCTGGTCAGCTGGGTGTGTGCCTCTCGTAGCAGACCAAAGAGTCTGCTGCGTTAAATGCCCCCTACCCGGAAGATCAGCGGCGCTGAATACGTCAGCCGCCACCGTTTCCGGGTCCGGCTCCCCTCTACTGTGCATGCGCGAGGAGTAATCCAGCGCAAGCGCGTAACTCCACAGCTGATGACACTGCGGCGTCAATATGGAGAAGCAGTTGCCGGAAATGAATGTGCTGCCCTACACTTGACCTACATCTTTATCCAACCTGTCAGTACACCTTTGCATCCTAAAACCCATGCTAACCACTGCACCCCAAACCTCCCCCATCCTCTCCACTTCAATCCCCCTTCCCTTTAACTCTGCCTGCCTCCTCTGCTCATCTTTGAACCCACCTTCCTTACCTCTATACATCCCCTCCTTGCTCATCTGTGCACCCCAAACTAATTCCTTCTCTGCCTACCTCTGCACACCCCACCCTACCCTCCCCCCCCCACTAATTTGCTTACCTTTGCAGAACAGGCTGAAGGTAGGCATGATATACATATGAATGCCGCCTCTATTTACATATGAATGCTGATGGTCCGCCACTATTTACATATGAATGTCGCCACTATTTACATATCAATGCCGGTATTTACATGTAAACACAGGGTCTGCAAATGAGTCATCTGTACAAAAATAAGGCAGAGTTGGGCAGCATTAGTAACAGAACTTCACTCTGAGAAGTCAGGACACAGCATGGGACTAAAACCTTAATGGACGAGTGAATTTAAACTGGGATAGTTGGCAAGTATGAGGCTCCTCAACAATGACAGGGCCCAGGGAAGCTGCCCCTTTTGCCCTGCCTTAAAAATGCATGCCCAGGGACTAAGACCCTTTTCACGTGAGGCTGTACCCTTCTGCTTAGAGGGGCCCTGGGCTTATGTGATCGCTATGCGATCACATGATCACAATGTCTACAAAGCTGTTATGAATGAATCTCATTTGTAACAGTTTTGCTTCTTATACTACATAGTTATTTAGTAGGTGAGGTTGAAAAAAGACACAAGTCCAACCTATGTGTGTGTGGTTATATGTCAGCATTACATTGTATATCCCTGTATGTTGTGGTCGTTCAGGTGCTTATCTGCTCCCTGCTGATATCACCACCTGTGGAAGGGAATTCCACATCCTTGCCACTCTTTCAGTAAAGAACCCTCTATGTAGTTTAAGGTTAAACCTATTTTTCTTCCAATTATAATGAGTGGCCACGTGTCTAGTCAAACTACCTTCCGCAAAAAAGTTTTATCCCTATTGTGGGGTCACCAGTACGGTATTTGTAAATTGAAATCATATCCCCTCTCAAGCGTCTCTTCTCCAGAGAGAATAAGTTCAGTGCTCGCAACCTTTCCTCATAACTAATATCCTCCAGACCCTTTATTAGCTTTGTTTCCCTTCTTTGTACTCCCTCCAGTACATCCTTCCTGAGGACTGGTGCCCAGAACTGGACAGCATACTCTAGGTGCGGCCAGACCAGAGTCTTGTAGAGTGGGAGAATTATTGTTTTATCTCTGGAGTTGATCTCCTTTTTAATGCATGCCAATATTCTATTTGCTTTGTTAGCAGCAGCTTGGCATTGCATGCCATTGCTGAGCCTATCATCTACTAGGACCCCCAGGTCTTTTTCCATCCCAGATTCCCCCAGAGGTTCTCCCCCCAATGTATAGATTGCATTCATATTTTTGCCACCCAAATGCATTATTTTACATTTTTCTACATTGAACCTCATTTGCCATGTAGTCGCCTACCCCATTAATTTGTTCAGATCTTTTTGCAAGGTTTCCACATCCTGCGGAGAAGTTATCGCCCTGCTTAGCTTAGTATCATCCGCAAATACAGAGATTGAACTGTTTACCCCATCCTCCAGGTCGTTTATGAACAAATTAAATAGGATTGGTCCCAGCACAGAACCCTGGGGGACCCCACTACCCACCCCTGACCATTCCGAGTACTCCCCCATTTATCACCACCCCCTGAACTCGCCCTTGTAGCCAGTTTTCAATCCATGTTCCCACCCTATGGTCCATGCCAACAGACCTTATTTTGTATGGTAAACGTTTATGGGGAACTGTGTCAAATGCTTTTGCAAAATCCAGATACACCACGTCTATGCGCCTTCCTTTATCTAGATGGCAACTCACCTTCTCATAGAAGGTTAATAGACTGGTTTGGCAGGAACAATTCTTCATTAATCCATGCTGATTACTGCTAATGATACCGTTCTCATTATTAAAATCTTGTATATAGTCCCTTATCATCCCCTCCAAGAGCTCCAATACTATACTAGTGAGCTGTGCTTGGCCCACAGCTATCACATGGCACCTAGGCCTATCACAGCACCGTGTACTAGGTGATTAGTTTTAGCCAATCACAGATCAGTAGTAATCACAGCTCTCATGAATGAAACTGATGACAGTTCAAAGTATTGCTCGTACAAAGATTTTTATTGTATCACCAATCAAAATGTTAACAATATAAAAAAAATGGACTCCCCCACCCAGAGTAGTACAGTGTTACTATGGTGACACTGAACTACTCAGATGAAAGTATGTTACATAAATTAAAAATATATTTCAATAAAAAAAAATTTGTATGCACATTTTTGTTTGTTTTTTTCTATTTTTAACATATTGTCACCAGTCAGTGTCCCTAATCCCCATCACACCAGTCATAGGCTGATGCATAAAAATATAGGTCATTGGTCATTTAAAGGTATAGTACAGCAGCTGCAGGCAGCTGAAAATGAGCAAACTAAAATGCACACACCAGGTGACCGGATGAGGGTGTGGGTGTGGATGGAGTGTGGAGCAGAGCGAGTGGTGTGCTGAGAGTCTCTCCACCTTGCCGGTTACCTGCTGATATTGGAGGGCTGGAACGGTTGGTCGGCTGTTGCTGCAAGCAATTGGATCTCAGCGTGCCGATGCAAAGCGGGCAAGCGAGGAAGTGTCCTTAGACGGAGAAGCCGGCTGCCAGAACACACTAGCCACATCGCGGCGCCGTCACTGGAGCCGCGGCAGCTACTGCGCCTGCGCGCCTGGGAGTCGGTGGAGCGGCTTTCAGTGTGCCGCTACGGAGCGGCGAGAGAGGAGGTGAGGCGGACGGGTGGTGGTGGAACAGAAGACCAGAGGTGAATCTTATGCCAGTCTGTCTGGGATACTCTGTGGAGGCTGTGGAGGCTGGCAAGGAGCTGGATGCTGGGTCCTGGGACTGTGGGGACCGGAGCAGGTGAGCGGGACGTGGAAAGAGGGTTTAACCCTGTCAGCTTACCATAGCTCACTGTGCTCGGATAAAGAATAAAGGACAGTTTGTGGTGACCCTATATTACAACAGGGGGATGGAGGAGTGAGCGGGCATATGTAATGCATCTGACTAGCACAACAAAATACTTAGACTGCTGAATAAGTACATCGGCTGATTGCAGGGTTGTGGTTAGACCCTTGCATTAAAGGGACAGTACTTGTTTGAATAAGCTCGGCTAAACTCTTTTCCTGTTCCCTGGTTTTCATCTTTCGTTAGCCTGCTTCTCCTGGTGGTATCGACTATCTGGGTACATAAAAGAAACAAAGGTAATAAAGGCAATGTCCAGAAGGAGAGGGGAGGAGCCAGTTAACATGGAGAACCTGGGCCCCCAGTCATTACGGTCAGCAAGGGAGAAGGGGAACCAGGCGGCAGTAGCAGCAGCAAAGTTGGAGAGGTTTGCACATACCCCTGAACAGACCCCCACTAAAAACGGGCAACTTCCACAACCTAAGACTACTGGGGACAGGAAAAGCCAAGGACAGGCATCATCATCTGCAGTTGGAGCAGGGCATAAAAACCCGAATGTCAATAAAGGTACAGGGGCAGGGGAAAAAGCTCAGTTATCATTGCCAACTACCGTCCCCGCCATGGAGGTAGAACCTACCCTGAGGGAAGTATTGCAAGCGATTAATTCCTGTAAAGCATCAGTGGAAGGGTTAAGCTGCCAAATTAAAGAGGTTAAAGATGAACTGTTATTAATAAAGCAGGAGTTGCAAAAGGCAGTAGATAGAATAACGGGCCTAGAGGGAAGAGTGAGCCAAGTGGAGGATGATGTTTTTCCCCTACAGCAAGATGTTAAAACCATGAAGCAGCAACTGGGTAGAATTAATGAAAAAATGGATGAAATGGAAAATCGCCTGAGAAGGGATAACATAAGAATAGTAGGTCTCCCAGAGAGATGTGAGGGGCACAGTCCCATTGCTTTTTTGGAAGGATGGCTCATAGAAATATTTGGAAGAGATGCTTTTACCGCACAGTTTGCGATTGAGAGAGCCCACCGGGTCCCCTTCAGGGCTCCACTCCCTGGAGGGCGCCCCAGGTCCTTACTAATGAAATTTTTGAATCACTGTGACAAGTTAACCCTACTACGCAGAGCCAGAGAGAAGGGACTTATTCTTTATAACGGAACAAAGGTTTCATTTTTCGCGGACTTTTCGCCAGAGCTGCAGAGACGCAGGGAAGGGTTCGTGGAGATCAAACGCACCCTTCAAAAATTTGAAGTCAAGTATGCTTTATTGTACCCAGCTAGGCTACGGGTTGAGGCAATTGGGGAGGTTCTCGTTTTCGATTCCCCGGCGGGGGCAACACGCTGGTATGAAGAAAACAAACAAAGATTGAATCTCAAAGAACGGAGCCCAGAGAGTCAGGACGCCTGATAAGAAGATAAGAAAACCTGGACTGTGGGAAACAATTGAACTTGGTATAGAGAGGAAGAATGAGGGGGTATGGTAGAGTAGGAATGGGGGAGGAGGAGGATATTGCACTTAGAATTTGGCACATGTGGATATTGTCGGTGGAGGGAGGGGAGGGAATGTTAGGAAGGAATATTGTGAAGGGAGTATATGAGGTGGTCACGAATAAAGCCCCAGGGGCAAACCTGGTAAGGTGGGGGAGGGAGGGGGGGAGGGTTGGGTGGGATTGGTGGGGGGGAGGGAGAGGGGGGGTGGGCGGTGGAGAGGAAAGGGGGTTGCAATTTATTTTTGGAATTAAAATGCACTTAGTAACTGCGGGGGTAGTTAGGGGGAAGGGGGGGAGGGGGGATGTAGGATTAAGTACATGTGTGGTAAAGATAAACACTACGAAGAGGAACACGGGGAAAAAGGAAAGGGGGACACCAAGAATGTTTACTAGAAAGGGAAATAATAGAAACGAAGCACAGAGGGTAATCAAGGGAACACTTTTTTTTTACTTATCTGCCCACTTACCTTTGTGTTGTTTTTTTTTTTGTATAATGGGTAAGGAGGTGTTATTTTTTGGTACAAGTCAATATACCAAGTTGAAGGTGTCCACTGTCGTAGGTTCTCTGGGGCCAATACCTGCTTGTTGTCTGTTTGATGCAGTCTAAAATTCTCAAAATAGGCTCCTGGAATGTACGGGGGATGGGGAATTCAAATAAGAGGGCCTCCATTTTTTCACTGCTAGAGATAAGGGGGGTGGGCTTGGTCTGCCTACAGGAGACTCACTTGACAAAGGACACGATGAAATGTCTTCCAAGTAGAAGGTTCCAGGCCCAATACCATTCGGTGTACTCATCCTACTCTAGGGGGGTGAGTATATTGGTAACAAGAAGTGTGACGTTCTCCTGTAGGCAGACCAGGATAGATAGTTTGGGTCGCTATGTTTTCTTATACTGTTCTATTGAAAACAGAATGTTTGTCATTGCTAACATTTATATCCCCCCACCTTTTAAATTGGAAGTGCTGTATAGTCTAATGGAGTTTATGTTGGATAAAACAGATACCCCGGTGATAGTATTAGGGGATTTCAATGAGGTGTTGAACAGAGAGCTGGACAGATTTCCACCGAGAGTCCAAGTAACCAGTGTAGCAGGGGGCCGGTTGGGTCATTTTCTGGAGGAGGCAGGCCTGTTGGATATGTGGAGGGTCCGGAATCCTGGAGCTAGGCAATACTCCTGCTTCTCCTCCTCCCACTCCACCTTCTCCAGAATTGATATGACCCTTGGGAATGCAGAGGCAGCGCCAATAATAAAGGATGTAGTATACTATCCGAGAGGGGTCTCGGATCACTCCCTGATGGTGGCCTCAGTGAGTATAGGGGTTAGGGAGGCTAGAGGGTTTTGGAAGCTAAGTCCGTATTGGTTGGAATTAATGGGGGAGCCAGAGAGGACAATAACAAAACTAGAAGAGTTTCTAAAATTTAATGAAGGCTCAACGACAGCAGGTGTACAATGGGACGCATTGAAGGCATTCCTTAGGGGTATTTTGATCCAGGGGGTGGCAGGAGTCAAGAGGAGGGCAAGGGAGTGGGAGGAAGGAATTAGGAGGGAACTGGAGATGGCAGAGAAGCAATTTATAGATAGCCCTACACCAGAGAGGCAGAAATTGTGGGAGGAGAAACAGGAGGCCTATAGAACAGCAGTCCTGAAGAGGGGTGAAAATAAGCAACTCTTCCAGAAACAACGGACTTTTGGGGAGGGAGAAAGTGTGGGACGTATGTTGGCCTATTTGGTAAAAACCAACTCCTCCTCCTCGGCGATCCCGGCAATCAGGACTCCAAATGGTGAGATATCCTCTCAGAGCTCAGAAATCACAGACACATTCGAGAGGTATTATGCAAATCTATATAGGTCGCATGGGCTCGTGGGGGAGGAGGATATGGAAAATTTTTTTAAGGATATACAGGTCCCCAAAGTTTCTGAAGTGGATAGGGAGGGCATGGACGCCCCAATTACTTTAGCTGAACTACAACAAGCTGTAAATGGAATGGCAAATCAAAAATCTCCAGGGCCGGATGGTCTCCCGGTGGAGACCTATAAGCGCTACGGGAAGATCCTCCTACCTGAGTTGCTGAAAACATTGAACTGGGCTCTGCAGGGAGGGTGTTTGCCTGTCTCCATGACTGAAACAAACATTATCCTGCTTCATAAAGAAGGGGGTGACCCACTGGAACCGTCGGCATACAGGCCTATCTCTCTGTTGTGTACAGACGCCAAAATCCTGGCAAGGGTATTGGCTGCCAGACTTAATAAAATTGTGCATAAACTTATTCACGTGGATCAAACGGGATTTATTTCCCATAGGACCACGAGTATGAACATCAGGAGGGCATATATGAATTTTCAGACCCCGATGGAGAACATGGGATCAAGAGCAGTGGTATCTCTGGATATAACCAAGGCCTTTGACAGCTTGGAATGGCCCTATCTCTGGCGAGTGCTGGAGGAGTTTGGCTTGGGTCCTGTCTTTAGAAGGTGGTTAAAAATACTGTATGGGGGCCCAAGTGCGAAGGTCAGGGTTAATAAGGAATTCTCAGGGAAAATATGCCTGGAGAGGGGGACGAGACAGGGATGTCCCCTGTCCCCCCTGTTGTTCGCCCTCGCTATGGAGCCATTAGCAATTCACATTAGGTCTAGCCCAATGATTGTAGGTTTTGTAAGAAGAATAGGAGAGGAGAGGATTGCCCTGTATGCCGACGATGTCCTACTGTTTCTTGGAGATACGGGAGGCTCTCTCAGGCAGGTAATGGACATAATGGAGAGGTTTGGCATTGTGTCAGGACTGGTGGTGAATTGGAGGAAGTCTGCACTACTGCCATTAGATAACCTTAGTGGTCCGGTCTTGTCAGAAATTCCACACTTAAAAGTAGTCTCAACGATCCGCTATTTGGGCATAAATATGTCAAAAGATCCCAACCAGTTTATTGTAGACAACCTAGAGCCACTGCTGGGTAAATTTAGGTGTAAAATAGATATTTGGAGCCGGCTGCCCCTATCTGTAGCAGGAAGGGGCAACCTGATCAAGATGGTTTGGTTGCCTCAACTGCTGTATCTGTTACACAACTCACCGGTGTGGGTGAACAAAAAGTGGTTCCAGAAGATTGACTCACTTTTTAGGGAGTTGCTGTGGAGGAGGGGGAAGGCCAGGATTAGCCTTCAGAACCTACAGCTACCAGTTAGAGAGGGTGGGATAGCCCTCCCGCATCCGAGGTGCTATTTTCTGGCAGGACAGTTGCAGCATATAGGGGGTGAAAATGCGGGCAGTGGTTTGTTAACTCTGGAGGCACCCCATAAAACCATAGTGGAAGCATTGGAGGCAGACTCGTTACCTGGTAGAGGCCCCACAACTAAGTTGGTGACAAAAGTTTGGAAGGCAACAAAGTTATTAATGGGATATGTTGGGTTTACAGAATATGCTCCCCTCTGGCATAACAGGAACTTACAGGAGATAGTGGTTATGGGGGAATTTAAGGAATGGGCGAGGTGGGGTATAAATAGATTATCCCAGCTGTATAGAGGGAGAGTATTGAAAACTTTTGAGGACCTCCAAAAGGAATATAGTATTCCAAGACAAACATTCTTCAGGTATTTGCAAATGAGAGCGGCATTGGAGGTACAGTTTAGGGTAAGTCCCCCAGCCTGGACAGATGCTGCACTATTGCAGAGGGTGATTAAACCCGGGAAGATGAAGGGTTTTATCTCTGGAATATATGCGCAACTGTGCAAGGAAGCAATTGTTAGATCAGAGCACCTCGGCTGCAGGGAGGGGTGGGAGAAGGATGTGGGGAAGGTGACAGATATACAATGGAGGGAAATATTGGAGGCAGGACAGGAGGTCTCAGTGTCACCTGCACAGAGACTCTCCCACTTAATGTTGCTACATAGAGCATACTACACCCCAAAAAAACTATTTCGCTTTGGTGTAAGACCTGACGCCACATGCCCCAGGTGTGGGGAGGAGGGCGACCTGATACACATGGTATGGAGGTGCCCCAAATTAGTACGTTACTGGCTGGGGGTTGTGGGCTCTATCAAGGGCAAGTGGGAGATCTCCCTGGAGACAGACGTCAGATTCTGTATCCTTGGATACAGGGCATGGAGACGGGAGGAGATAGCGGCTAAAACAGCCATTTTGAGATGCCTCTATCAGGCCCGGAAGCTTATTATGCAAAGATGGCAAACAGCTTTACCCCCTGCAGTGGATGAGTGGGTTAAAACAGTAAATGATGTAATATGGAAGGAGAGAGCCCTATATATTAGAAGAGGGAATCTTAAGAAGTTTGAAAAGATGTGGAACCCGTGGTTAATAAGTGTAGGGTGTCAGGAATAAAAGGAAGGATCTGGCTTAGGGGGGGTGGAGAGTAAGGGAGGGTAGGGAGGGTTGGGGAGAAAATAACCACATGTCACTTTAATATACCGTATGCAGCTTAGCTTCTGGACGGGTTATGTAGACGTAATGGTCATGGGGAGGAACGTAGGGGGGACCTACGACCTCCTAAATAGTGGAGCACGCCCACTTGAACCTGTAGTTGTTTTAATATGGTGTATGTAAATTAAGAATTGTTAATAAAGATTATTTAAGAGAAAAAAAAAAAAATGCACACACCAAAGAGACAGGCTGCGCATATTAAGTGGGGAAGGGGGAATTTCTGTTACGGTAAGAGGGATATGGTTAAAACTATAGTTTATAAATATGTGGTTAATCCTAGATACAACCCAGCCTAAACTAGGTTAACCCCCACCGCGCCTTGGATTATGCACCCAGATGCTAATCAACATCCAGTACAACACCACCTACCTATAGCTGCCACTTGACAATCAAGACAATTCTACAATGGAATTTAAATCTGTACTAAGTGATGAATAAAGCTCACCTCCCGTGACAAAATTAAATTGTGGCGCTGATTACAATACATCTAATTCACCCCTCATAGTGAAAAATAGATTATACGTTCAAAAAAATGTTATGTTAGTAACAAAAAAGAATCTAACCACCTTTTAACTGGTGTGTATCTACATGTGGTATAATCCACCCTACACCCAAATAAATAATATGAGAATGTGTGCAACCACTCCCTTACTAATATCTCCACACAATAATCTATATACGTATGGAATTATATCCACCTTAATACATAACGTGACTTAGTGTTAAATGGCTCAAAGTTTGCTCATCAAAAATAGCTCCTGTTTCCCTTATGGTAAAGATAAAATAAAATACAAATATACAGTCCATAAATAAAAGTGCAAAAAATAGTGTCCGTGATAGTGATCAAAAAGACAGCATATAAAGTGCCACAGCAAGTCCTTTCTGTTGAAGAAATGTGAGGTCTTTTGATATACTCTTCCACCACACCTTAGTGTTCAGTGATCACTCTCCCTATGGGCAGCCACTCACCAGCTCCTCATGCCTCCACTCTCGTGTGAGGCCGACAGGCATAAATCAGTTGTTATCACCGGTAAGGGTTAAAGCATGTGAATCCAGGAGACTCGTTCCATATAAAATAGAAAGACACTCCCAATAGTGTAATAACGTCAAACACTTTAATGAAACACACTGCAAAGTAACACTTCAACTATTTCACTCACATTGTGTAAAAAATCTTATAGCACAGTGGACGGATTGCTGTGGATTTTACTGTGCTATAAGATTTTTTACACAATGTGAGTGAAATAGTTGAAGTGTTACTTTGCAGTGTGTTTCATTAAAGTGTTTGACGTTATTACACTATTGGGAGTGTCTTTCTATTTTATATGGAACGAGTCTCCTGGATTCACATGCTTTAACCCTTACCGGTGATAACAACTGATTTATGCCTGTTGGCCTCACACGAGAGTGGAGGCATGAGGAGCTGGTGAGTGGCTGCCCATAGGGAGAGTGATCACTGAACACTAAGGTGTGGTGGAAGAGTATATCAAAAGACCTCACATTTCTTCAACAGAAAGGACTTGCTGTGGCACTTTATATGCTGTCTTTTTGATCACTATCACGGACACTATTTTTTGCACTTTTATTTATGGACTGTATATTTGTATTTTATTTTATCTTTACCATAAGGGAAACAGGAGCTATTTTTGATGAGCAAACTTTGAGCCATTTAACACTAAGTCACGTTATGTATTAAGGTGGATATAATTCCATACGTATATAGATTATTGTGTGGAGATATTAGTAAGGGAGTGGTTGCACACATTCTCATATTATTTATTTGGGTGTAGGGTGGATTATACCACATGTAGATACACACCAGTTAAAAGGTGGTTAGATTCTTTTTTGTTACTAACATAACATTTTTTTGAACGTATAATCTATTTTTCACTATGAGGGGTGAATTAGATGTATTGTAATCAGCGCCACAATTTAATTTTGTCACGGGAGGTGAGCTTTATTCATCACTTAGTACAGATTTAAATTCCATTGTAAAACTATAGTTTGCTTTAATTATAATGTTGAGCGACATCTGTTAGGTAACATTGTAAACTTTCCTTAACAAAATTCTGAACAGGGACTTGTAAGACAAGAAGTAACAACTGGGAATGCTGGCGAGCTCCAAACACAGAATTATTAATTATCATGTGCCTACAATTTATAGCTTAATTGGCGCACATGCTTGCCTAAATGAACGCTCACATATTTATTCATGCCTACGACCACTCCTGCCTCACTCTTTGTAATCATGGCTGAAGAGGAGGAGGCGCTGCTGCTGGTGCATGCATAGTTTTAGCCCCCAAGCGCATAGGTTTACATTTTTCAACATTAATCCTCATTTGCCACATAGTCACCAAATTAAACAGTGCATTGAGGTTTGCTTGTAAGTTGGTAGAGATCCTATTAGAATGTTATTCCACTGCATGGCTTGGTGTCATCTGCAAAGACTGAAGTGGTACTTTTAAAAATGCCATAAAAATGCCATAAATCTTTCCCATAGTTTGTAGACGCTATAACTTTTGTGCAAACCAATCAATATACGCTTATTGCTATGTTTTTTTAACAAAAATATGTAGAAGAATATATATTGGCCTAAACTGATGAAGGAATTTGTTTTTTAAAAACATTTCTGGGTATATTTAAATAGTAAAAACGTAAAAATAGTTTTTTTTCAAACTTGTCGTTCTTTTTTTTGTTTATAAAAAAAAAAAAAAACTGCAGAGCTGATCAAATACCACTAGAAGAAAGCTCTATTTGTGTTTTTTTGCAGAATCATACTCACCTAGGTGGATGCGGCATCGGTCCACTGCTGCATCTGTCCCTTGCTGGCTCTAAGACTGGGAACTGAGTGATCAAACACCACATCGGTGCTCAGGGTGCCGGTCCAGGCATGTGGGAGGTCCCTAACTTCATTGTCGCGATCTTGTTCTCTGTGATGTCAGCCGACAGTGGGCTTCAGCCCTACTGTATGTCTGCTGAAAACAGGTCACAGGAGTGCAGAACGAACTGCACTCCTGTGATCCACGAGAGAAGAACAGCCCAACGAGCTTTGGCTGTACTTCTTTAACTACTACTCTCTGAATACGTTCTTTTAACCAGTTTTCTATCCATTTACAAACTGATTTTTTCAAGCCTGTACACTTTACCTTACACATTAGCCATGTGTTAAGTGTGTCAAATACTTTTGCAAAATCTAAGTTTACTATATCCACATCTATTTCTTTGTCTAAGGTCTTACTTACCTCATAAAAAGGAATCAGATGTGTTTAACAACTCCTGTCTTTCATGAATTCATGCTGTCTATTGCTTAAATATTTTTCCAGCAAAATCTCACTAATGTGGTCTTTTATTAAACTTTCCAGTATCTTCCCAACTATAAAAGTTAAACTAACAGGTCTGCATAAAACACCTACAATTGACATGGTGTATTTATTCTCATAATCTAAATTAAATCAATAAATGTGTAATTTGGAAAAAGTAAGTGCACCCCATACACTTAGCACCAGTTCAAATCCATTAAATTAAAATCAATCTTTCAGGGTCTGTGTTCTGTCTTGCTGTTGATGCGTATTGTGTCACCTATGGTTGAAAGAAAGTTGTGGATGCCTTGCAAAAGTTTTAAAAAGTTGACAACTTATTTGAAATCGATCATTCCACTGTAAGATTTCAATGTTTGCTAATTTGTCCAAGACCGGTCTGCCCTGTATATTCAGCCCACACACTGACCCTGGAACGCCAGAATTTCACTGTGGGAACTTACACCATTTTAACCTGAATGGGTAGCGTCCCAGGAAAAATATTTTGATTTCCATGTAGGCAAAGACCAGGCCATTTGGAATAATGTGCTGTGACTGAAAGATAGTTGCTTTGCCAAAGTAATAAAGATATTTTGGTGCAAACAGAAGAAAGCATTTCAAGGGAGGGACCTCATGCCAACTTGAACGTTTGGGTTTGGGGTTGCTTTGCTGATTTAGGCCCAGTGCAGTTTGCAGTTATCAAGTTAACTGTGAATTCTGCAGATAAGGTCTGGTGCTAGAATTACTGCCCATGATCTGACATTTGTGGTGATATCTCACATGTGTGGGATGATCGCTGTTTGTGTGCCTGCTGGACCGATGTGTGCATTCGCCTTTGCGTGCGAGCATGGGAGGATGGGGCACTTTAAAACGTTTTTCAGTTATTCATTTATTTTTTTACACCGTTGCTTTAATTTTTTTTTATCACTTTTATTGCTGTCACAAGAAATGTAAACATCTTTGTGATAATACCCCAATTCCCTCCTCTGCACTTAAAAGCATTCAAAACACTAAGATGCTTTCAATTTTTAAAACATGGAGCCTATTGTTTCTGATTAAACAGGAAGTGATGTCATGTCATCGCTTGCAGGTTACTATTATGAACAGCCGATCAAATCCAATTCTAGTGGTGGGATGGGAGAGCCTGAGCAAGGCACAGAAGGCAGCGGGAGGGGGGACCTCCCCTCCCGATGCTTGTAATAGCAATCAAACAGACTACAAAGGAATTAAACAGGACCAGGTGAAAAAGGTAGATGGATACTTTTGTATACCAGTGGATCGATCTTCAGGTGGCCAAGTAGGGCTGTAACATCTGATCATTTAATTCCATTCCCCCATTTACTGGTTGAAATTGTGTATGCACTGGGGTTTTTGGATGGGACCATGCCTTGCTTGAATTTCCAATGAGCTGTTGTGGATAGAGGAAAGGACATACACATCTTGTTTGTCTTGCCACTTAAGTGCCAAGATCTTACCATTCTTCAAACTGGCTGACTCCCCCTGTTCAGCCTGTTGGCAACCAGTTGTTGTGGGCAGTCCTTTCGACAGGGTCAAACTTTAACGCAAACTACAGTTTTTTTTGGGTAAATGTTGTGGAATAGGGGCAAGCTTGTATAAAAGTTGTCCATGTAAAGGTTGTACCCCTTTTTGAGGTTTTCCATTGGTTCTCATAAAGGTTGGGCAATCAGGGGGGTCCAGCTTGCTGTCTTTTCCTTCATAAACCCGGAACTTGTGCATATACCATGTGGCCTCTTCTCAGGATTTGTACATCTTCACCCCCATATCTGGCCTGTTTGCTTGGGATGTATTGTTTTATACCCAGCCTCCCAGTAAAGTGGATGAGGGACTCATCAACACGGATGTGTTTGTCAGGACAATACATTTCAGAAAATGTTTTGGTTAAAATAATTGATCAGTGGCTGAATCTTATAAAGCTTGAGGGCACTGGCAATTATCGCTGTAAGTGTAAAAATTGCATAATTTTATAGCGGGTTCTGGACATATTGGTGGAATAGATTGGCATATGTTGAATAGGATTTGTGGACCAATAAGCTTGCAGTTCATTCTTTTTTGTTAGTTCCAGTGTGAGGCCAAGAAATAATTTACATTTTTGAATTGTCAGGGGTTTCCACTCAAATGGACGGACATAAACAGAGCTGGGATTTTGGGTGATAAACTGCTGGGCACAAAAGTTGCACTGGTCCACAATTGAATTAAAAAATGCTTCAATGAAAAATAAATTAAAATAAAAAACCATGGGAGTAAAAGTTTTGCTTTCTGCCTGAATACCTAGCTGGGCTATGAATGGGGTGATTATAGGTGTTTCCAAATCTGAAATGTTGTATATAATATATTTTGATAGATTTTATGGAAGCTATATTTATTGGTGTATATAATTTAAATATTTAAAGTAAAAGGTATGTTATTAACAGCTGTGGAGGGAAAGAGGAGGGTTGTACAGATAGGCAGCTGTGGGAAAATTGAGGGTTTGGTTCAGAACTGAGAAGGGGGGATTTTTGCAGATATGAGAGTTGAAAAGGGGTCTGGGGATTGGGCAAAAGTTGAGAGCCGTTGGGATAAGCTGTAGATGGGGGTACCATGGTGAGTTGAACTGAGGATGTAAGCTGTGGGCAGAGGAGAGATAGAACTTGCTTTGTGCACTGGTGCACAGTCATGTTGGAACAGGAAAGGGCCATCCACAAACTGTTCCCACAAAGTTAGGAGCATGAAATTGTCCAAAATTTCTTGGTATGCTGATGCCTAAAGAGGTCCCTTCACCAGAACTAAGGGGCCAAGCCCAACACCTGAAAAACAACCCCACACCATGATCCCCCTTCCACCAAATGATTTGGGCCAGTGCACAAACCAAGATCCATAAAGGCATGGATGAGCAAGTTTGGGGTGCAGGAACTTGACTGGCCTGAACAGAGTCCTGACCTCAACCCGATAGAACACCTTTTGGGATGAATTTGAGCGGAGACTGCGAGCCAGGCCTTCTCATCCAACAACAGTGCCTGACCTTACAAATGTGCTCAAACAATCCCATAGACACACTCCTAAACCTTGTGGAGAGCCTTCCCAGAAGAGCTGAAGCTGTTATAGCTGCAAAGGGTGGGCCAACTCTATATTGAAACCTATGGACTAAGAACTGGGATTGCATTAAAGTTCATGTGCGTGTAAAGGTAGGCGTCCCAATACTTTTGGTAATGTAATGTTGTGTATTTTCTCAAAGTATGTGACCAGTAGAATAAAAAGAAGGTTCTACTGATTTTTAAGGTCATGCAATATTTGAGCAAATGTTTATCAAATAGCTATTTTCACAAAAAAAAACACTTAAATCCCTATTTGCACACATAAATAAAGCATAACTTACAAAACCCTTGCTAAATTCCTACTAAGGCCTCATTCAAATGGGGTATACTAAAGTGTATGTGCATGGAGGGCTGTGTTTACCTGCACGGGGATGCACAGGTATTCTGTGCATCCCTGTGCAGGAAGACCTATTTGTGTCAGTTGGGACGCAGCATCTGCAAGGACAGATCTGACATCTTTGCGAGTGTAGGAGTATGGCCCCAAATGCAGACAGTGTGAGTACAGGGACATGCACCTGCAGAGATAGCCATGTGCGGTTCATTTCGTTCCGAATTGAAATTCAAAAGAATTTTCGTTTTTTGGAAATTCGGATGTATCCGAATTTCCAAATTACAATAGCACCGAATTTAAACAAATCCGAAATAATGGAAAAAAAACTGAATTTGAAATGTTTTCTAATACTTTTCGAATTTGAATAGTTTTCGAATTCGAATAGTTTTCAAATTCAAATAGTTTTCAAATTCGAATAGTTTTCAAATTTGAATAGTTTTCAGACTTGAAAAGTTTTTGAATAGTTTTCAAATTCAATTCGTTTTCAAATTAGAATAGTTTTCACATTTGAAGTTTTTGAATATTTTTCAAATTCAAAGTTTTTAAATAGTTTTCAAATTCAATGTTCTCGAACAGTTTTCAAATTCGAATGGTTTTCGAATTTGAAAACTTTTCAAAATCGAATAGTTTTCAAATTTCCAAAGAGAAAAAAAGAGAACAACATAGAAAATAAAAGAACAGAATAGACTAGAATATAATAGAAACAAATAGAATATAATAACAGAAAGAATAAAACCATCTTCTGAATTTCATATTTCAAATAGAATAAATTTGAATACATAAGAAAATAATAGAATAGAAAAAAAATAGAATAGACTATAATAGAATAGAAAAGAAAAGAATTAAAAAAAACAATAAAATAGCAAGACTATAACCATTTACCAAAATTCTAATAGAATCAATTCAAATTTGAATAGAATAAAAAAGAATAGATTAGAATAGAATAAAAAATAGCAGATTAGCATAGAAAAAAACAACAGAATAGAATATAAAGAATATAACCATCTTCCGAAATTCAAATTCCGATCAGAATAAATTTGAATAGAAAAGAATAGAATAGAATAAATGAATAGAAAAAGAATTCAATTAAAAAAACACAACAGAATAGAATAGAATGAATATAACCATTTCCCAAAAATTCAAATTGATTCTATTTGAATGTGACTAGAATAGAAAAGAATAGATTAGAATAGGAAGATGGTTATATTCATTCTATTCTGTTGTTTTTCTATGCTATTGTGTTATTTTCTATTCTAGTCTACTCTATTCTTTTCTATTCAAATTAGAATTGATTCTATTTGAAATTTGGAAATTGGTTATATTATTTATGTTATATTCTATTTTTTATTATATTCTTTACTATTCTATTCAAATTTCAGAAGATAGTTATAATCTTTCTATTTAATTATATTCTTTTTTTATCCTATTCTTTTCCTTTCTATTCTATTCTATTCCATTCTATTCCGTTCTTTTATTTTCTATGTTATTTTGTTCTGTTTTAATCTATTATATTCTATTCTTTTATTTTCTGTTATATTTTTTCTATTCTATTCAATTTTTTTCTGTTCTATTCCTTTATTTTCTATTCTATTTTATTCTCTTTGGAAATTGGAAAACTATTTGAATTCGAAAACGATTCGAATTTGAAAACTATTCAAAGTTGATTCAAAAGCTTTTTGAATCGATCCAAATTTGAATTTGAAAATTCGAAACGATTTGAATACGAATAAAGAAAACAAATTCCAAAAACAAAATAAACGGATTAAACAAATTTAACTAAACAAATTTTGGAAATAATGAATCGTAACGAAGCGAAACAAAACAAATGTTTTGTTCTGCACATGTCTACGCATAGTTGTCAAGTTGGGAACATTGGCTGTGTCCATGCAGCTGCTGCATCCCAATTGATATGGATGGGACTGCCTGTACAGGAATGAATGGAACACCTGCGCATTCCTGTGCAGCTAAACATGGCCTCACTGTAGTATGTCCCACTTGAATGAGGCTTTAGGCCTTGTTACTTTTACAGACCCCTATTATCTCTTTTTTGAGACCGCCAAAAGAGACTGATGACAGTCCCTTTCTCTGCAGCTTGCACTGTAGATGAATGAATAGGAGTCCGTATAGAGACTTCTATTCATTCACAAACTGACTCATAGTAAACACTGTTTACTATGCCTCAGTAATGAATGAACAGACGTTTACTAGCCCATCCACGCTCTCCATCCTGGCAGTTTACTGATCTCCCAGGCAACAGCTAAAAGCCGGAGTGGGTGAAGGAAAAGATGGCCAGCAAAGCTGCATGGGGGGGGCTGCTGTGAGGTAGGGGGCAACCTGAAGGGAGAATCCCAGCGGGGGAGGGTTTTTTAAACTATTTGTGAACTGCAGTTTCCAGAGGGAGAGGTAGAAGGGGGAAGCTGGAATTTGCATCGGACCCACAGGGGATCCATGCTGGCAGGGGTGGGGGGCTAACTGGTGCTAAAGGTGAGAGCCATTGGGGTGATTGGTGGCAGAGGAAGCAGACAGTTATGAAGGGTAGGGAAGGCATTTTAAGTACGGTCCAGCAGGGGAAGTGGAGGAGCGCAAACAGTGGGAGAGAGACAAAGAATTGGTGGTGGCGGGGGCTGTCTTTTTAAGGGGTTGTCTTTTTAGGTGAATAGCTCTGATCAGCAGATTGGTAGCCGCTAATCAAAGCTATTGTTTTGTTCAGCAGAATCTGAAAGAATCAGAATCTTAAAGGGGTTGTAAACCCTTGTGTTTTTTCACCTTAATGCATCCTATACACCTGGCAGCGACCGGCCCCCCAGCCCCCCCGTTTTACTTACCTCAGCTCTGGAACTCTGGAATCCGGTGAGGACGCACTCTTCCTCTGCCCGGGGTTCTCGGCTCTTTATTGAATAGATTGATAGCAGCGCAGCCATTGGCTCCCACTGCTGTCAATCAAATCCAATGACACGGCGCCGAGGGGTGGGGCCGAGCCATACATTCGTCATACATTCGGTGGCTATGGACGCCGAATGATGGACTCGGGAGCGCGCCCGCAAGGTAACCCACTGCTTCTCCTATGAGGTTATCTGGGATTATACATATTAGATTCTATTTAACCACTTGACCTCCAGAAGATTTTACCCCCCTGACCAGGGCATTTTTTGCTATTCGCGACTGCGCTAATTTAACTGATAATTGCGCAGTCATGCAACACTGTATCCAAACAAAATTGATATGCTTTCTATTTTTTAACACAAATAGAGTTTTCTTTTGGTAGTATTTGATCACCACTGGGTTTTTGATTTTTTTATATAACTGAAAAAAGACCAACATTTAAAAAAAAAAAAATATATGCTAAAGATGGTTTGCACCTAAATGGAAGGGGGTCAACTGTGCTGGGGGAGAGGTTTATGGGAAGACTGGAGGAATATTTAACCGGTTCAATACAGGGCATGTTCACCCCCTTCCTTCCCAGAACAATTTTTAGTTTTCAGCGCTGTCGCACTTTAAACGACAATTGCGCGGTCGTGCGACGCTGTACCCAAACAAAATTGATGTCCTTTTTTCCCCATAAATAGAGCTTTCTTTTGGTGGTATTTGATCACCTCTGTGGGTTTTATTTTTTGTGCTATAAACAAAAGAAGAGTGACAATTTTGAAAAAAACACAATATTTTTTACTTTTTGCTATAATAAATATCCCAATTTTTAAAAAAAAAACTATTTTTTTCCTCAGTTTTGGCCGATACGTATTCTTCTACATATGTTTGGTAAAAAAAATCGCAATAAGCGTATATTGATTGGTTTGCGCAAAAGTTATAGCGTCTACAAAATACAGGATAGATTTATGACATTTTTTAAAAAAATTATTTATTTATTCTTTTACTAGTAATAGCGGCGATCTGCGATTTTTTTTCGTGACTGCGACATTATGGCGGACACATCGGACACTTTTGACAAATTTTTGGGACCATTCACATTTATACAGTGATCAATGCTATAAAATTGCATTGATTACTGTATAAATGTGACAGGCAGGGAAGGGGTTAACCACTAGGGGGACACAAGGGGTTAATTATGTTTCCTAAGAGAGTGATTCTAACTGTAGGGGGAGGGGACGCACAAGGGGAGGAGACCGATCAGTGTTCCTCTGTACTGGGAACACAGATCGGTCTCCTCTCAACTGACAGGACGTGGATCTGTGTGTTTACACACACAGATCCACGGTCCTGCTCGGTTAACGGGCAATCGCGAGTGCCCGGCGGCAATCGCGGCCACCGGGCACATGCAGCGGGTCCCGAGCAATGCCACGGGCATGTGCGCATGCCCCCTAGACGGCTGGGAATCCCAGGACGTCATATGACGGCCACCCAGGATGCGAGATACCATCTGTGGCCGTCATTTGACTATGGCCCGGTAATGAAGTGGTTAAACTAGGAGTGTGGGGGAGGGTGAATTAGATTATAATGGGGCAGACAGGTCAGACAGGAGCTAGCCCTTATTGGTGGGTGGAATGGGGATAGATGGGGGGAGGGCTATGGCAGATGATATGAAGATTCCTATGTTACAATCAACCATTGGAAATGGTACTAATTGTACTAAAATAAAAAATATGCAACATATGTTTGCAAAATGTGACAATGAATTAAAGTGTTTGTTCACCAATGCCAGAAGTCTGCCAAGCAAAATAGGTGAGTTATGCCACGTACACACGACCAGTCTTTCCATTGGACTGAACTCCGAAGGACTTTTCAACAGAGTTCCGACGTAGTTCTGCCGAAATGGACTTGCCTACACACGATCACACCGTCTGACCGTCTAGAACGCGGTGATGTACACCAGATCCGACGGGACTATAAAATGAAGAAGTTCAATTAGCTAGTGCGCCACCCTTTGGGGCCCTTCTGCTAATTTTATGTTTATCTCGTGTTAGTAGAAGTTTGGCGAGAGACGATTTGCGCTTTTCAGACTCGTGTTTGTTCAGATCGTTTAACTGTTGTTCAGTTTGTGCTTGTGGGGTTTGTATCTGCTTTTCAGTGCGTGTAGTGAGTTCACATTTGTTAATTCAGTGCATTCTTGTCCGCTCGTTGCTGATTTTCAGCTCGCTCTTCACAGGCCTTGCTGTTCTTCAGTGCATTCTGTTAAGTTCGTTCTGTCCAGCCGACCGTTTTGAAGCCATGTTGCGTGTACGTACTCATCGTAGAGTTCGTGCTTTGCTTGCGCTTGGTGTTGTAGTTAACTCTTCGACCCAGGCCCAGTCCATGAACAGGGTGGGGAGGAGTTCAGGGACCAAGAACTGGTTACTCCAGCATGACCAATTCTCTCACATGCCTTTGCTTCATGAGATCCAGGAGAATAATCCTGAGGATTTCAGGAACTTTCTCAGGATGATGGACCCCGTTTTTCATCGTCTGTTGGCTTTGCTGACCCTTTATATCAGCAGGCAGGATACCTGCATGAGGCAAGCCATCACTCCGGAGCAGAGGCTAGTCACCACATTGTGGTACTTGGCGACTGGGAGAAGCCTGCAGGACCTCAAGTTCTCAACAGGCATCTCCCCCCAGGCTCTGGGGATCGTTATCCCAGGGACCTGTTCTGCTATAATTCAGGTCCTGCAGAAGGACTATATTAAGGTAAAATTTATCCTTTAACATCACATGTTAAATGTGTATTTAATGTTTGCTAATGTATTTTATTTCTTTCCTCAATCCCTAATTACAATGATTGCAATATACTGTGAATGTCCCCTTTGTCCTCATGCATGCTGTAATCTTTTAATGCTTCTTTTTTGTCCTTCATGCATATTTGCCTTCACTAACCTCCCCAGCATGCTATGCTGGGCCCATATCCACCTAGTCTAGTCACGTAACAATGTATTTTGTCAGCTCCATTGTAGTGCTTTACCCTAAACACCCCCTTAAAATGTTTCCAAATGGTCTGTGTGACCTTAAATTAATTTATAACCCCCCCAAAATGTTTCCAAATGGTCTGTGTGTCCATAAATTAATTTATAAGCCCCCCCTTAAAATGTTTCCAAATGGTCTGTGTGTCCTTAAATTAATTTATAAGCCCCCCCATTAAAATATTTCCAAATGGTCTGTGTGTCCTTAAATTAATTTATAATCCCCCCCCTTAAATTTTATCAATGGGCCATCAGAGGGGGTGAGAAATCTGATAAGTGGGCCTTATATTTTAATCCTTAAATAATACTTAAAATAAATTTTATACTGATGTTGGGCAAGAATGTTTTTTGTGTAATGTGCTTGCAATGTTATGTGCAAAAGTACTTATTTTTTTTTCTTGTTTGACTCCCCAGTTTCCTTCAATGCCACAGGAATGGCAGATTGTGGCATCCCATTTTGCCACCCGTTGGGACTTTCCCAACTGTGAAGGGGCTATAGATGGGAAGCACGTCCACATCCTGCCACCACCCCATTCAGAGTCATACTATTTTAATTATAAGGGGTTTCATAGTATCGTGTTAATGGCGGTGGTGTCGGCACAATATGAATTTCTGTATGTGGACGTGGGGAAGAATGGCCGGATGTCGGATGGAGGAGTCTTCACCCAGACAGAGTTCTACCAGCATCTCCAGAGTAGTGGCCTGGGATTGCCACCTGATGAGGATAACGTGGAAGGACTCCCCTTTGTCTTCATTGCAGATGAAGCCTTCGGTCTGGGTGAGCACCTGATGAGGCCATTCCCCCAAAGGACCCTCACCCAAGAGAGGAGGGTTTTTAACTACCAGCTGGCCAGAGCGAGAAGAGTTGTGGAGAATGCCTTCGGGATAATGGCCAGCCGGTTCCGCCTTTTTCTGACAGCAATCCATATGGTGGACTACAAGCTTAATCATATCGTCCTAGCATGCTGCATCCTGCACAATTTTTTAAGAAAAAATTCTAGAAATTATATTGCCTCAGTTGGGCCAGAGGCCTGACTTGTTCCAGAGAATCCTCTGACGGGCCTGGATACTGGCCGTACTGGCTTGGCCCCCAAAGTGCCCGTGAAGTTATGGATAAATATGTTTATTTTTTTACAGGTAGGGGGGCCATTGCAATGCTAGACAATGTCTAATTTTTATTAATAAAAAAAAATAAGAAAAAATCTCAAAATGTATTTATTGCTTGCTTTTCTTTTTGTCTGTCTCCTAGGTTCTCCTAGTGCACTTTCAGTGCCAAGTGTATTTTCCTTTAGTAAATAAACCCCATTGTCACTGTAAACACCAAATTACTTACAAAACTGGTATTGAGCATTGAAAGAAGAAGCCACACATTGTTGATTAGGAAACTTTTTAATCTGTGCATATTCACATGTGCGTTTATAATTTTTTTAAAATATGTATTTCTTTTTTTAACAATATATATATATTTTTTTTTTTTTTTTTACAAACAGGCATGTTTTAAAACATAACATACACACAACTCTGGAACTTACAAAGTTCAACATCTAGAAAATGAAGGTGACTTGGTTAAATTGATGATAGGCAACTCCTATCCTCATATAGATTAGTGGTTCCAAATTAATAATAAATACTGCAGTAGGGAACAGACACAAAAGATACGCTCAGCATCTTTCCAAATTACTGTTCTGCTTTATTATGACGCAGTTGAAGGTTTTTATGCACATGATTACGTAGGTATCACATTAATATTACAATTGTACGTTTATGGTAACAAGGGGCGTTACATAGGCAGGCTAATTCTAATCAGGACTCGAAAGAATGTAAACATTTACTGAAAACATTATTAGTGCTGTGTGCACAGTGAGGGCAGTGTGCAATACATACAAAATAGAATGCAATTATATACAGAACTTAGAAATTTCCATTACAAAGGCAATATCAGACATTATAGTGTCAAAAATGTCTTGATATTGCCAGAAATCAGATGGGGTGATGTCACCCCTGTAAAAGCAAAATTTTGAAGATGCACACAAATTGGGATTCCAAATGGGTAATGTCAACATGTGCTATCACCCATCATGGGGGATCAATGGACATGTTTATGTTTAGTGGGTGCAATCCCTTCCTCTCACCTACTAGTGTTATGAGGAAGGGGTTGCACCCACAAAACGCGTACATTGAGATCCCCTGATGGCAGATAGCACATGTTGACACACCATGTGCATCTTCAAAATTTGGCTTTTAAAATTGTAAAAAATTAAAAGCACAGAATGTGGTAATCTAAAAAGGAAATGAAGAACATGATCAATTTCATTTTAGGCAAAAAGGGATTAATTCTCCCTAAAACATCGATCATGTTCTTCATTTCCTGCTGCATGATGTCCAGGCGATTGCGCATGATGTCCAGGCGATTGCGCATTCCATCGATCTCCCCATTCCAGACCACGATCTGGCCAATGAGTCTTTGGGCGCTGTCGCTTGTAAATGGTTCGGCCGCTTCCCCTTCCACAACCAGCACTTCACCTAAAATTAATGAAAAAACATGTATTTAGAAATATGCAGGCATAGTAGACATGTGCAGGATGAAAAAATTTGTTTAGTTTAGTTTAGTTTCGGTTCGTTATTTAACTAAATTCGTTTAGTTAAATTAGTTGCATTCATTACATTCGTTTTCGGGATTCATTTAGTTTCGTATTCGAATTCGAAAAAATTCAACCGCATTCGAAAAAACTATCAAATTCAAAAAAAATTCTACCGCATTCGAAAAAAACTATCAAATTCGAAAAAATTCTACCGCATTCGAAAAAAAACTATCAAATTCAAAAAATTCTACCGCATTCGAAAAAAAACTATCAAATTCGAAAAAATTCTACCGCATTCGAAAAAAATTTGACCGAATTTGAAAAAGTAAACTATATATAACCATTTTGCGAAATTCGAATTTCATATAGAATGAAATTGAATTCCAATAGAAAAGATTCAAATAGAATAGAAAATAAGAATAGCATGCAAAAACAATAGAACAGAATAGAAAAAAATATGATATATTCTATTCTAATCTTTTCTATTCAAATTTGAATTCATTCTGTACCAAATTCCAATTCCGGAAGATGTTTTATATATGTTTTTTCTATTCTAGTCTTTTCTATTAGAATTCGATTTCATTCTATTTCTATATAACCATTTTCTGAAATTCGAATTTCATATAGAATGAATTTGCATTCAAATAGAAAAGATTAGAAAAAAATTGAAAATAATAGAAAAGAATAGCATAGAAAAACCATAGACCAGCATAGAAAAAAATTATATATATATATATATATGTATAAAAAAAAACATCTTCCAAAATTCGAATTTCGTATAAAATGAATTCGAATTTGAATAGAAAAGATTAGAATAGAGTAGAAAAGAATATACTAGAAAAACAATAGAACAGAATAGAATAAAACATAATATATATATATACATATATATATATATATATATATATATATATATATATATATATATATATATATATATATATATATATATATTTTTTTTTTTTTTTTTTTATTCTATTCTGTTCTATTGTTTTTCTAGTCTATTTTCTATTATTTTCTATTCTAATCTTTTCTATTCAAATTCATTCTCGAATTTAGTCTAGAATGAATTCAAATTCAAATAGAAAAGTTTAGAATAGAAAACAATAGCATAGAAAAACAATGGAACAGAATAGAAAAAAAATATTATATATATATCTATATATATATATAAATATCTGTATCTATAGATATCTATATATCTATATCTATATCTATAGATATAGATATCTATATAGATAGATATCTATCTATATAGATATCTATATCTATATCTATCTATATAGATATAGATATATATATATATATATCATCATTCGAATTTCATATAGACTGAAATCAAGTTTGAATAGAAAAGATTAGAATAGAATAGAAAATAATAAAAACGAATAGAAAAAAAATATTATATATATATATATAGATTGAAGTGTAGAGAAGAACCACACACAGCTTTCAATCGAGTGTCAGCAAACAGGTCCTCCCACCGACCTTGTATATATAAAAATAAAGTTCAGATGTGTTCTGACTGATCTAAGGAAGGGTGCGAACAAATCAGCCTGAAACGTAATCTTTGTCTGAACAAATGATTGTAATGATTCTGTTTGGAATTACTCTACTTGCTTTGTAATCTTTTTCTAAAGATTTGATGGAATAAAGCAACAAATTTTTAAGTGCAGCAACCTTTGGAATATATATATATATATATATATATATATATATATATATATATATATATATATAATATTTATATATATATATATATATATATATATATATATATATATATATATATTATATATATATATATATATATATATATATATATATATATATATATATATATATATAAAACCATTTTCCGAAAATCACATTTCGTATAGAATGATTTTGAATTTGAATAGAAAAGATTAGAATAGAAAATAATAAAAAAGAATAGAATAACAATAGCACAGAATAGAATAAAATACAATATATGTTTTTCTAGTTTATTCTTTTCTATTATTTTCTTTTCTATTCTAATCTTTTCTATTCAAATTCAAATTCATTCTATACAAAATTCGATTTTCAGAAGCCATGTTCCAAAATTCGAATTTCGTATAGAATGAATTTGAATTTGAATAGAAAAGACGATTAAAGAATAGAAAATAATAGAAAAGAAAAGAAAAGCATAGAAAAACAATAAAACAGAATAAAAAAAAATTATATATATGTATTCTATTGCTTTATGATTTTATATTCTATTTTATTGTATTTTTTAGAAAATCGATTTCTATTGTTTTCAAATTCGATTCAAATTTGTTTTCGAATTCAATTATGTTTTCGAATTCGATTCAAATGTGTTTTCGACTTCGATTCGAATATGTTTTCGAATTCAAATATGTTTTCGAATTCGATTCGAATTTGTTTTCGAATTCGATTCGAATTTGTTTTCAAATCCGATTCAAATTTGTTTTCAAATCCGATTCGAATTTGTTTTCGAATTCGATTCGAATTCGTTCTTTTTTTTCGGATTCGTTTAAATTCATCACTTTTGTAATTCGGAAATTCGGATGCATCCGAATTTCCGAATAATGAAAAATGTGTCCGAATTTCGATTCGGAACAAAATGTAATGCACATGTCTAATAAATAGATTACCTGAAGCTGGGGTGTCAGACAATCACCAGGTGGGGTGCACATCTCACCCACTTCCTCCACCTCTCCTTCCTCAAGATCCTTGGGGGGGCTTGGGCTAATTTGCCAATCAGGTTGGCGATGTCGGGGGTCCCTGGTATCCTCTGACTGCTGTCTGAGTCTTTTCTCCCCTATGAGAATGAAACAAAAGGTATACTTAGCACACAGATATTTGAGTCTAGAAATAGGAATATGAAACATTGCTTTGAAGTGATGTACAATTGTCTGTTTGGGCAGAGATCCAAGTTGAAGACATGATTAAAATTCCCTTTTAACCAAGCTGGAATATGTATCTTTTTTGGCCAAGTTTCACAGATAGAGACACCCCAAGTATCCACTGGAGCATCTGTGTGGGTTACCCTAAAAAATGTATTCTGGTGTCCCACACTAGTGCTCCTGAGTCCAGATGTGTAAACAGCTGCTGAATGTCCTCTCCTTACATTCCGCTGAATAAAGTTTGTTATCCATTCTAATTTCAAACACATAGTTACATAGTTAGTAAGGTTGAATAAAGACACCAGTCCATCCAGTTCAACTTGAGTGAGTGTGGGTGCGTGTCTACAATTATCCCTATTTATTTTAAGGTACCCATATAGCGCTGTCAATATACGCAGCACTCCACACATACATTGCACACTCACATTGGTCCCTACCCTCAAGGAGCCCACAATCCATGGTCCCCAACTCACATTCATATACTGGGGCCAATTTTGAACAGAAGCCAATTAACCTACCAGCATGTCTTTGGAGTGTGGGAGGAAACCGGAGTACCCAGAGGAAACCCACGCAGGCACAGGGAGAACATGCAAACTCCAGGCAGGTAGTGTCGTGGCTGGGATTTGAACCAGTGACCCTTTTTACTGCTAGGCTAGAGTGCTACCCACTACACCACTGTGCTGCCCTCTAGACAGCTAGACAACAATGTCCTAAACTTCTTTTAATAAGACAAATTAGCAAGACCAAAATGTTGTTGAAACCCTGTATCAACTAAATACACCGTATATATTTTCAAACAAAGTTTCCTACGAACGATTACTGTGTCCACGAACATGAAAGTAGCCATTTAAAACTGTACAACAGTAAAGAAAAGCAAATGGAGCAGCATGAAAGTTAATAATCGGAATAGGAACACACAACAAGTACTTACTTTTTTGAAGCACATTATTTATTCTTCTGTACTGATCCAGGTCCCTCAGTTTAAGGTCGGACCAGCGTTTCCTTAATTGGTCTTTGGAGCAGCGTACCCCAAAATTCTGCTGCAGTGTCTGCACAACTTTTGACATGATTTTGGCATTGCGCAAATTCGGCTGGGTGTACGGTCCATGCTTCCCATCATAATCGTTCCTCTGCAAAATGTCCACCATCTCCACCATCTCTTCAATAGCCATATTGGAGGCCTTAAATCTCTTCTTCCCGGATCAGGATGTTTCGGGCTCCGGGCTTTCCTCATTACTGGAATAATTTCCAAACACCTGCTGTGTCTTCGCCATGTTGCTCCTACTGCGCAATGTAGAAAGAAGGTGCGGGGAATATTCGTGAAAAAAAATGCCAGGGCAGGCGACGCAGGCAGAGTTTCACGCATGAGCAGTTTATTTAAAGCTAACACGCATGTGCCGTATGTGCGTGGAGGAAAGAGGAACGGAAGTTGCGAGCGTCCAAAACGAAGGTAGGTTTTTTTTTACTATTTTGGAACATCAGTGGCCTATACTGCTTAAAGATTGAGGCCTATATTGGGATAAGATTATGAGAGTTTAGGCTAATATTAGTGTTTTTGTCTTGTGTATTGTGTTATAGAAAAAATGAATAATAAGTTTAAGAAGCCTGGATTTATGTGCAAATGTATTGACAAGTACAGGGAGCTGAGGAATCTGTGGGAGGTCAAACACAGTTTATATTACAATAAACAAGCAAGGAAGGCAACACTGGAGACACTTCTGAAAGTTGTGCAGACTTTGATCCCAGAAGCAACCATTGAGATTTTGTAAAGTAAAATTGGGATCTTGAGGAACATGTATAGGAGGGAGGATAGGAAGATCCGGGCTTCCCTGAGATCAGAGGCATCAGCAGATGATGTGTATGTACCCAGGCTGTGGTACTTAAAAAAACTGTGTTTTCTTGAGGACCAGACTGAAGCCAGGGAATCTTTCGACCCTTCCCTGCAGCCTTCCCTCCACCCTTCCCTCTACTCCAGCAGAGGCTGACGAGGAACAACCTGGGCCTTCCATCCTGGAAGAAGCGAATGTGCCCAGCTTGAGCCAGGTATATTATTTTTATACATATTTAGTGTCCTAATATGAATGATGTTAACTAGATGTAATAATTGATGACCTATTAAGTATTTTATCCAAAAAATGATATAGACATATCAATTTACATATCAATATACATATCAATTTGGGGTGAGCACATTGCTCGGGGTGCACATTGCAGGGGCTTCTTTCTCTAAGTGATTCTTTCTACAAGTGATATGCACTTAAATCTCTGCATTATTAAGTTCTGCCTCATCTGATCATTCCTTCTCTGTCTCTTTACAGGTATGTGTCAGCTAAACCACATCTTCCACCGTTAACTAAAATTGGGATCTGCTTGCTGTCTCTGTGTGTATGTGTTGGTATGTGTCAGCTAAACCACATCTTCCACCGTTAACTGAAATTGGGATCTGCTTGCTGTCTCTGTGTGTATGTGTTGGTATGTGTCAGCTAAACCACATCTTCCACCGTTAACTGAAATTGGGATCTGCTTGCTGTCTCTGTGTGTATGTGTTGGTATGTGGCCTTCTCTATCTATTGCCCTGTGCACAACCATGACATTATTTGTTGCTCCAGACTGTCTTACCTAAGTTTTATGTGTTGATCTTATCTTGGCCTCTGGCCTTTTGCTTTCCTGACTTTAGAAGCAAAAAGTCCACTTTGATTGTTAGGCATTCTTATAGTCACTCATGATTAATTAACGAACTTCATCCCCACCCTTATAACAGTATATATTTGAGCATCCTTAAGGGGTGAGCACATTGCTCGGGGTGCATATTGCAGGGGCTTCTTTCTCTAAGTGATTCTTTCTACAAGTGATATGCACTTCAATCTCTGCATTATTAAGTTCTGCCTCATCTGATGATTCCTTCTCTGTCTCTTTACAGGTATGTGTCAGCTAAACCACATCTTCCACCGTTAACTGAAATTGGGATCTGCTTGCTGTCTCTGTGTGTATGTGTTGGTATGTGTCAGCTAAACCACATCTTCCACCGTTAACTGAAATTGGGATCTGCTTGCTGTCTCTGTGTGTATGTGTTGGTATGTGTCAGCTAAACCACATCTTCCACCGTTAACTGAAATTGGGATCTGCTTGCTGTCTCTGTGTGTATGTGTTGGTATGTGGCCTTCTCTATCTATTGCCCTGTGCACAACCATGACATTATTTGTTGCTCCAGACTGTCTTACCTAAGTTTTATGTGTTGATCTTATCTTGGCCTCTGGCCTTTTGCTTTCCTGACTTTAGAAGCAAAAAGTCCACTTTGATTGTTAGGCATTCTTATAGTCACTCATGATTAATTAACGAACTTCAACCCCACCCTTATAACAGTATATATTTGAGCATCCTTAAGGGGTGAGCAAATTGCTCGGGGTGCACATTGCAGGGGCTTCTTTCTCTAAGTGATTCTTTCTACAAGTGATATGCACTTCAATCTCTGCATTATTAAGTTCTGCCTCATCTGATGATTCCTTCTCTGTCTCTTTACAGGTATGTGTCAGCTAAACCACATCTTCCACCGTTAACTGAAATTGGGATCTGCTTGCTGTCTCTGTGTGTATGTGTTGGTATGTGTCAGCTAAACCACATCTTCCACCGTTAACTGAAATTGGGATCTGCTTGCTGTCTCTGTGTGTATGTGTTGGTATGTGTCAGCTAAACCACATCTTCCACCGTTAACTGAAATTGGGATCTGCTTGCTGTCTCTGTGTGTATGTGTTGGTATGTGGCCTTCTCTATCTATTGCCCTGTGCACAACCATGACATTATTTGTTGCTCCAGACTGTCTTACCTAAGTTTTATGTGTTGATCTTATCTTGGCCTCTGGCCTTTTGCTTTCCTGACTTTAGAAGCAAAAAGTCCACTTTGATTGTTAGGCATTCTTATAGTCACTTATGATTAATTAACTAACTTCAACCCCACCCTTATAACACTATATATTTGAGCATCCTTAAGGGGTGAGCACATTGCTCGGGGTGCACATTGCAGGGGCTTCTTTCTCTAAGTGATTCTTTCTACAAGTGATATGCACTTCAATCTCTGCATTATTAAGTTCTGCCTCATCTGATCATTCCTTCTCTGTCTCTTTACAGGTATGTGTCAGCTAAACCACATCTTCCACCGTTACCTGAAATTGGGATCTGCTTGCTGTCTCTGTGTGTATGTGTCGGTATGTGTCAGCTAAACCTCATCTTCCACCGTTAACTGAAATTGGGATCTGCTTGCTTTTTCTGTGTGTATGTGTTGGTATGTGTCAGCTAAACCACATCTTCCACCGTTAACTGAAATTGGGATCTGCTTGCTGTCTCTGTGTGTATGTGTTGGTATGTGGCCTTCTCTATCTATTGCCCTGTGCACAACCATGACATTATTTGTTGCTCCAGACTGTCTTACCTAAGTTTTATGTGTCGATCTTATCTTGGCCTCTGGCCTTTTGCTTTCCTGACTTTAGAAGCAAAAAGTCCACTTTGATTGTTAGGCATTCTTATAGTCACTCATGATTAATTAACGAACTTCAACCCCACCCTTATAACAGTATATATTTGAGCATCCTTAAGGGGTGAGCACATTGCTCGGGGTGCACATTGCAGGGGCTTCTTTCTCTAAGTGATTCTTTCTACAAGTGATATGCACTTCAATCTCTGCACTTCACCGATTGCACGAAGCAAACAAATACAGCAATCTGCACTGGAAAGCACCTAACAGACTGCAGGTGACCCGTCTCTCTAATAAGCTCTCCTTCCACTCTGTAACATGCACTCTCTACCACTGCTTCTGACACTCCTGTCCTCTCTCCTCAAACTCTCTTACCTTCACCCCCCCCTCTCCACCCGCCTGCTTATACATATCACCCTGCCTTCTGTCTTCTCCCTACTACTTCTCCTACCAACTCTTGCTCATTCTACATCCATACACTGATAAAACCTCCAGTACTCTGAGACATGCCCCTTCACATAAATCACAATCCCACATTACCTCCCTCGCCCTCCTGCTTCTCCTAATCTCTGGTGACATATCCCCAAACCCTGGGCCACCATCATCTGTCTTTGCCCATCGCTCCCATCCCCCTACACCCTCTGGCAGGAGCCGTAACCCACAGAACTTGGTCTCTATTCCTCTTTCCAAAACCAGCCCCCCCTTTTCCTGTGCCCTGTGGAATGCACGTTCTGTCTGCAACAAACTCACAGCCCTTCACGATCTCTTTATCACAAATTCCTTTAACCTACTTGCCATTACTGAAACCTGGCTTCATGAATCGGACACTATTTCTCCTGCTTCCCTCTCCCATGGGGGCCTTCTCTGGACTCACTCACCCAGACCAAGTGGACGGAAGGGAGGTCTAGTGGGAATCCTTCTAGCCCCATGCAGCACCTATCAGGTACTTCACCCACCTCCCTCTCTGACACTCTCCTCTTTTGAGGCACATTGCATTCGTCTATTCTCTCCCATTTCTCTAAGAATTGCTGTCATCTACCGGCCCCCTGGACCAGTATCAGCCTTTCTTGATGACTTCTCTGCCTGGCTACCCTACTTTCTCTCTGCTGAAATCCCCACAATCATTCTTGTGGACTTCAACATCCCTGTTAACACTAACACTACTATTACTTCTAAACTTCTCAGTCTCACTTCATCGCTTGACCTGAAGCAATGGATACAGGCTCCTACCCACTCCAACGGCAACACCCTTGACCTTGCCTTCTCCTATCTGTGCACTCCGTGCAACCTTTCCAACAATCCACTCCCACTCTCTGATCACCACCTTATTAGTTTTGCTCTCTCCTTGTCTTCCACCTCTTCTCCCTCCAACCGCTTAATGGTTACCCGTAGAAACCTTCGCCACCTCAACCCTTCTCTTCTCTACTCTGCTACTGATCACCTCTATGACAAAATCTCAACTCTGTCCTGCCCCAACCAAGCTACTTTCATCTACAACAGCTCACTGTCTTCCTCCCTTGACAAGCTTGCCCCCCTCACTACACGCAGAATTAGGCCCCGACTGCTACAACCCTGGCAAACAGATGACACCAGAAGTCTCAGAAAACGTAGCCGCGCTCTTGAGCGCCTGTGGCATAAGACTAAGACCCAGGAAAACTTCACACAATATAAATCTGCCCTCCTAAAATACTACTCCTGCCTTCACACTGCCAAACAGACCTACTTTATCACACTCATTAACACACTCATTAACGCCTTCTCATCCAGTTCACGTCAACTCTTCTCTACCTTTAATACCCTACTCTGTCCTCCACTGCCTCCACCCACCAACACACTCACTGCCCAGGAGATTGCCAATCACTTCAAAACTAAGATTGATACAATTCATGAGGAGATCGCCAATGCGCAAAAACCTCCCCCATGCAACACCCCATGTCCACAGATACAATCATTACTTCCCTCATTCAACCCTGTTACTATTACTGAGGTTGCTAAACTTTTATCTAGCACCCATCTAACCACTTGCCCCCTGGATCCTGTTCCCTTGCAAATGCTACGCTCACCCTCTGACTCGATTCTACACTCTCTAACTCACATTTTCAACCTCTCCCTCTCCTGTGGCACCTTCCCAAACTCTCTAAAACATGCGCTAGTCATCCCCATTCTAAAAAAGCCCTCCGCCCAATCTCAACAACTTACGTCCAATCTCCTTACTCTCCTTCTCCTCCAAACTTCTTGAAAGACTGGTCTACATCCGACTAAGCGACCATCTGACCATGAATAAACTTCTAGATCCCCTCCAGTCCGGTTTTCGCCCTCAACACTCCACGGAAACTGCTCTCCTTAAACTCTCAAATGACCTACTAATGGCTAAAGCCAATGGACACTATTCAGTACTACTTCTCCTGGATCTCTCTGTTGCCTTTGACACAGTGGACCACCCCCTCCTCCTCAAAAAACTCCACTCCTTTGGTCTCCGTGACTGTACTCTTCGCTGGTTCTCATCCTACCTATCACACCGCTCCTTCAGTGTCACTTACAACTCTACTTTCTCCTCTCCTCTTCCTTTTTCCTTTGGGGTCCCCCAAGGTTCTGTTCTTGGACCTCTCCTTTTCTCAATCTACACCACCTCCTTGGGTCAGTTGATTGCCTCCCATGGCTTTCAATATCATCTCTACGCTGATGACACCCAAATCTATCTCTCCACCCCCCAGCTCTCTCCATCTGTCTCCTCACGTATTACCAACTTACTAGCAGACATATCAGCCTGGATGTCACATCACTACCTCAAACTCAACCTATCCAAAACCGAGCTCATGATATTTCCTCCCTCAGGTGCCACTTCCCCTGCTTTCCCTGTCAATATCAACGGCTCAACTATCAACCCATCTCCCCACGCCAGGGTCCTAGGTGTAATCCTGGACTCTGAAATAACCTTTCGACCCCACATTCTATCACTATCCAAAGCTTGCCGCCTCAGTCTTCGCAACATCTCCAAGATACGCCCCTTCCTAACCAATGACACCACAAAGCTTCTAATCCACTCCCTGGTCATCTCCCGCCTCGACTACTGCAACTCCCTCCTCATTGGTTTACCTCTAAATAGGCTATCCCCACTTCAGTCCATCATGAACGCTGCTGCCAGGCTCATCCACCACACAAACCGCTCAGTGTCTGCTACACCCCTCTGCCAATCCCTCCATTGGCTGCCACTCAATCACCGAATTAAATTCAAGATACTAACTATAACTTACAAAGCCATCCACAACCTGGCCCCCAGCTACATCTCTAACCTAGTCACAAAATACCAACCTAATCGTTCTCTTCGCTCCTCCCAAGACCTCCTGCTCTCAAACTCCCTTGTCACCTCCTCCCATGCTCGCCTTCAGGACTTCTCCAGAGCCTCCCCCATCCTCTGGAATGCTCTACCCCAATCCGTCTGTTTTTCTCCTACTTTATCCACTTTCAGACGATCCCTGAAAACTCATCTCTTCAGAGAAGCCTATCTGGCCCCCACCTAACAACTGTACATTTATCTTCTCAATCAGCACATCACCCACAGTTATTACCTCTTGTATCTCTTGACCTTCCCTCTTAGATTGTAAGCTCTAAGGAGCAGGGCCCTCTGATTCCTACTGTATCAAAGTGTATTGTATTTGTACTGTCTACCCTCAAGTTGTAAAGCGCTACGTAAACTGTTGGCGCTATATAAATCCTGTATAATAATAATAATAATAATAATTTACAGTAGTGGACAAAAATGTTTGAAAAAATGCTGGGGTCAGAATGATTGTCTTTTATATGTATTAACATTGAATTTGCAAGTCATGAACTGAAAATTGTGTGTGATTGATGAACCAAAAACTAAAACTGTCCCTTTTTTATACAAAGGATGAGCTCAGCCAGGAGGAAGTTCTGGAAAGTGGCAAGCAGGAGGAGGCCGGGCCCAGTGACAGCCAGGAGGTGGGTGGGCACAGTGTCAGCCAGGAGGTGGCTGGGCCCAGTAGGAGCCTCACCCAATCAGAGGTGCCTCCCCTCCGCCTTCATACAAAAAGGCCCAGGAAGGGGACGGTGACAGAGGAGGCATCACTGCGCTTCATTAGGGAAGCTACGAATGTCCTCATGAGCCCCCCCGATGCTGAAGAGGCCTATGGCTGCTATCTAGCTACCAGGTTGCTAGAATTGGAGAAGGGCCAACGCCTCCTCTGTGAGGGAATTGTTGCTGAGGCCCTTCAGAAGAGGCTGAGGGGCCAGCTAACTGAGAGCAGGCACATATATGAGCAAACCCATCCTCCTCCTCCTCCTCCTGCCACAAGTCCACCACCAGAGCCACAGCCTCCAAGGAAGGCTGCAGGGAAGGGTGCAGGGAAGGCTGCAGCGACGAGAAGAAAGTGATGACCTGGGTTCAGTCTGGTCTGACAGAAGATGCAGGCTGGTGTAGTACCACAGCCTGTGGACATATATGGTCTTGATCTCTGGGATTCCTACTATATGGACTCCTCAAGATCCCAATTTTCTTTTCCAAAGACTTGATGTGTGGCCTGGGGCCTGAAGGCTTCACAAATTTATAAAGTTTCTCCAGCGTTGCCTTCATCTTTATTTTGTTAACCAGAATAAATGGATATTTTATTTTCTGAAAATACTTGCCTATGTGTTTTTATTCAAATACATTTCTAAAAGTCAATGTCAAATTAACAAGGGACAACAACCTCCCTTGAGGTAAAAAAAAAAAAAAAATTATAATGTTATTGTGGTAACCTGACACACACAAAAAAAAATGGAGATCACTAGAAAATAATTTTAAAATAATCCTAAAAAAAATATCTTGATGAAATCAAAAATAATAAAAGATGACTAAAAAAAATGTGTAAACATTATTATGGAAATCGGGCTTTTAAAAAATACAATATTATTCATGAGATCAGGAGAAATAATCCAGAAATCAGTTTGTGTGAATATGAGCAGCAAAACAACTTTGTTCTTCTAGCATTATAAAGAAAACAATAATGCGCTGCATTAAACGATCACAGAATTTGCAGTGTGAGGAATGTGCTAGCTCCAATACGAGCACCAGTTTTACCAGACCGAGTGCTTCTGTCTCGTACTTGCTTCAGAGCATGCGTTGTTTTTGGTCAGTCGGAACAGCATACAGACGAGCGGATTTCTCCATAGGAACTTGTTTTGGCGGAGTTCCGTCGGAAGGATTTGAAACATGTTCTATTTCTAAAGTCTTTCAGATTTTTCGACAGAAAAGGTCCGATGAAGCCCACACATGATCGAATTGTCTGAAGGATTCGTTCCGTCGGACCTTTGCTGTCGAAAAGTCCGGTTGTGTGTACACGGCATTAGAAGCTATGGTGCACGAAGAGAACTACAATCTAATTGGTATTGCTGAATCTTGGCTTCATTCTTCTCATGACTGGGCTATTAATATTCCTGCCTATGCTGTCTTTCGGAAAGATAGGGTAAAACGGAGGGGTGGTGGTGTCTGTCTCTATGTTAGAAGTGATCTCAAAGTGAGTGTGAAAAAGGACCTAGTTGATGGAGAGTGTAATGAGTCTGAAGCATTATGGGTGGAACTGTACATGGGTGTGCGTACTACAAAGGTTGTCATTGGAGTTTGTTATAGACCTCCCAGTGTTAGTGTGGAGGTGGAGACTCAGCTCCTTGCACAGATGTAAAGGGCTGCAAGGGGTGGGATAGTGATAATAATGGGGATTTTAACTACCCGGAAATTGACTGGAGTAATGGCACTGCTGGGACAGTTAAAGGGCAAAAATTTATAAACTTATTACAAGACAATTTTATGGTCCAGTTTATTGAGGCCCCGACTAGGAATGACGTTCTGCTGGACCTGGTAATCTCAAACCATGCAGAGCTTATTACCAATATTCATATAAAAGAGCATCTGGGTAGCAGTGACCATAACATAATTTCATTTAATGTTAGCTGTAAGCATCAAACACATACGGGTAAGATAAAAACACTTAGCTTTAATGCTGCGTACACACGATCGGACATTCCGACAATGAAATACTGGGATTTCTTTCCAACGGATGTTGGCTCAAGCTTGTCTTGCATACACACAGTCACACAAATGTTGTTGGAAATTCCGATCATCAAGAACGCACTGATGTACAACACATACAACGGCACTATAAAGAGGAAGATCAATAGCCAGTGCACCACCCTTTGGGTTCCATCTGCTAATCTCGTGTTTATCTTGTGTTAGTAGAAGTTTGGTGAGAGACGATGCGCGCTTTTCAGCCCCGTGCTTTTCAGATGTTACTGCTCTTCAGTCTGTGCTTGTGGGTTCGTATCTGTTCTTCAGGGCGTGTAGTCAGTTCGTATCTGGTTTTCAGTGCGTATTTTTATATTACGTATTTGACTTTCAGTGCGTTCTTGTCCGCTTGTTCTTGCTCTTCTCAGGCCTTTCTGATTTTCAGTGCATTCTGTTAGTTCGTTCTGACCAGCTGACTATTTTCAAGCCATGTTGCGGGTACGTACTCATCGTAGAGTTTGTGCTGTGCAGGGGCTTGGTGTTGGTGTTCTTACTTTGACCCAAGCTGATTCCATGAACAGGGTGAGGAGGAGTTCATGGACGAAGTATGGGTTGCTCCAGCGTGACCAATTCTCGTACATGCCTTTGTTGCGGGAGATCCGTGAGAATAATCCTGATGATTTCAGGAATTATCTCTGGATGACGGACCCTGTTTTTCACCGTCTGTTGGCTTTGCTGTCCCCCTATATTACGAAGCAGGACACCTGCATGTGGCAAGCCATCACTCCTGAACAGAGGCTAGTCGCCACCTTGCGGTACTTGGCGACGGGGAGAAGTCTGCAGAACATCAAGTTCTCGACAGGCATCTCCCCCCAGGCTCTGGGGATCATTATTTCAGAGACCTGTTCTGCCATCATTCAGGTCCTGCAGAAGGACTGTATTAAGGTAAGTTTTCTCCTTTAACATCACATTATATGTATTTAAATAAATGTATTTTTAAAATAAATGTGTATTTTAAAACAGAAAAATATTTCCTTTGATTTACTGCTTGTTTTTCTTTTAGCTGTCTCCTAGGTTCTCCAGTGGGCTTTTTTGTTGTTGTCTGTTTTCTTCAATAGTGCAAACGTAATTTATTTGATACATGAGGTGACAATCTCTTCTTCAGCTAACTATTATGTTGTGTGTCTCTACACACACACCTTGTTTTTGTTGTTAATGTATGTAATGCATTAATGATAAAAATATTCATCATTTTCAGCACCATGAATTAAGTTTTTGGAGTGACGAAAATGGCCCGATTGATGCAAATTATAAAGCACTGTGGGTGTTATTTACTGAAGGAAAATCCACTTTGCACTACAAGTGCACTGCAAAAGTGCACTTGAAAGTGCACTGAAACTGCACTTAAAGTACACTTGCAGTGCAAAGTGGATTTGCCTTTAGTAAAACTAAACTAAACATTGTCACTGTAAACACCAACTTAAGCAAAGTTAAGCAAAAAACTGCTATTGAGGATTGAAAGAAGCCACACATTGTTGAGTAGAAATATTTTAACTCTGTGCACATTCACATGTGCGTTTAGAAAAGGGTTTTTGAACAAACCAACATATTTTTGGAATCATTTTTTTTTGGACAGTAGAAATATCCTTTTTGTGGTAAACAGGCATGTTTTTAAAACCATAAAACAATACACAACTCAGGAACTTAAGTTCAACTTTGATAAAGTAAAGGCAATATCAGACATTAGTATGTCCAAACTGTGTTGATATTGCCTTCAGATGGGGTGATGTCATTTTTGAATATGCACACAAATTGCCAAAATGTCAAAATGTGGATTTCACTCTTGATCCCATGCCTAATGTCAACATGTGCTAGCTCCCATCATGAGGGATCAATGGACGTGTTTCAGGGGTGGAACTCCTTCCTCTCACCTACTTGAGTTGCGAGGAAGGGGTTGCACCAACAAAACGCGTACATTGATATCCCGTGATGGGAGATAGCACATGTTGACACACTGAGGGCATCTTCAAAATTTGGCTTTCAAATTTTTTTAGAAAAGTTACAAAAATAAAAACAATTACAAAAATGTTGGTGTGTTTTAGATTCTGCCTAAAACATCAATTATGTTTTTGAGTCTTTTTTCAACATCATTGATGTCTTCCTTGATCTTCTGTAAATCCCGATTGCACACCATGATCTCCCCGATGAGGATCTGTGCACTTAAGAAATGTGTTTCTTCTTCCACAACATCCACATCACCTAAAATAAAAAAAACACACCATGTATTACAAATATGCAGGCATACATCTATTACCTGAAGCTGTGGTCTCAGACACTCACCTGTTGTGGTCACTATTTCGCCCAATTCATAAACTTCTCCTTCCTCCACATCCTGAGGTTGTTGTTTTTGGATTTCCCCTTCTTTAGGAGGTTGTGGGCCCCTGGTGTCCTCTGATGTCCCGATTCTTTTCTCCCCATGTGAATAAAAATAATGTATACTTAGCACACAGATATTTGATGACAGAAATAGGAATATGAAACATTGCTTGGAAGTGTAGTACAATTGTCTGTTTTGGAAGAGTTCCAAGATGAAGACATGATTTTTTCCCTTACAAAAGCTGGAACACTTACCTGTTTTGTGCAAGTTTCACACATGGTGACACCCCTAGTATCCACTGGAGCACCTGCGTGGGACACCCTAAAAAGTTTGTTCTGGTGTCCCACACTAGTGCTCCTGTGTCCAGATGTGTAAACAGCTGCTGAGTGTCCTCTCCTTACACTGAATCAAGTTTGCATTTCAGTCTAGTTACAAACCCATCTAGACAACAATGTGCTAAATTTCTTTGAATACAAATAGGCATGACCAAATGTAGTTAACCTGCATCTGCCAAAAACATGGTATTACATGGTATTTCGTGGGCGAACGAACGATGTTTACTACGAACAATTACTATGCCCACGAACCTGAAACTTACCATTTTAATCGCCATCTTAAACTGTCCAACAGTAAAGAAAAGCACATGGAGCAGCATGCATGTAATAATAATAATAATAATAGGAACACACAACAAAATACTTTTTTGCAGCACTCTCTTGATCCTTCTGTACTGATCCTGCTCCCTCAATTTCAGGTCTGACCATCGTTTCCTCAGTTGATCCTTGGATCGTGGTACCCCAAAATTCCTGTGCAGACTTTTCACAACTTTAGTTATGATTAGGGATGAGCCAAACACCCCTCGGTTCGGTTCGCACCAGAACCCGCGAACGGACCGAAAATTTACACGAACGTTAGAACCCCATTTACGTCTATGGGACTCGAATGTTCGAAATCAAAAGTGCTCATTTTAAAGGCTAATTTGCATGATATTGTCCTAAAAAGGGTTTGGGGACCCGGGTCCTGCCCCAAGGGACATGTATCAATGCAAAAAAAACTTTTAAAAACGGCCGTTTTTTCGGGAGCAGTGATTTTAATTATGCTTAAAGTAAAAAAAAGTGAAATATTCCTTTAAATATCGTACCTGGGGGGTGTCTATAGTATGCCTGTAAAGTGGCGCGTGTTTCCCAAGCTTAGAACAGTCCCTGCACAAAATGTCATTTTTAAAGGAAAAAAAGTCATTTAAAACTGCTTGCGGCTTTAATGTAATGTCGGGTCCTGGAAATATGGATGAAAATCAGTGAGACAAATGGCATGGGTACCCCCCAGTCCATTACCAGGCCCTTTGGGTCTTGTATGGATATTAACCACTTCAGCCCCGGACCATTATGCTGCATAAGGACCAGAGGACTTTTTCCAATTTGGCACTGCGTCGCTTTAACTGCTAATTGCGCGGCAATGCAATGCTGTACCCAAACGAAATTTGCGTCCTTTTCTTCCCACAAATAGAGCTTTCTTTTGATGGTATTTGATCACCTCTGTCATTTTTATTTTTTGCGCTATAAACGGAAAAAGACCGAAAATTTTGAAAAAAAAATGATATTTTCTACTTTTTGTTATAAAAAAAATCCAATAAACTCAATTTTAGTTATACATTTAGGCCAAAATGTATTCGGTCGCATGTCTTTAGTAAAAAAAAGTCAATAAGCGTATATTTATTGGTTTGCGCAAAAGTTATAGCGTCTACAAACTAGGGTACATTTTCTGGAATTTACACAGCTTTTAGTTTATGACTGCCTATGTCATTTCTTGAGGTGCTAAAATGGCAGGGCGGTACAAACCCCCCCAAATGACCCCATTTTGGAAAGTAAACACCCCAAGGAAATTGCTGAGAGGCATGTTGAGCCCATTGAATATTATTTTTTTGTCCCAAGTGATTGAATAATGACAAAAAAAAAAAAATTACAAAAAGTTGTCACTAAATGATATATTGCTCACACAGGCCATGGGCATATGTGGAATTGCACCCCAAAATATATTCAGCTGCTTCTCCTGAGTACGGGGATACCACATGTGTGGGACTTTTTGGGAGCCTAGCCACGTACGGGGCCCCGAAAATCAATCACCGCCTTCAGGATTTCTAATTGCCCAGGATTTACTCAGGAGAAGCAACAGAATGCATATTGGGGTGTAATTTCACATATTCCCATGGCATGTTTGAGCAATATATCATTTAGTGACAACTTTGTGCAAAAAAAAAAAATTTGTCTCTTTCCCGCAACTTGTGTCACAATATAAAATATTCCATGGACTTGACATGCCTCTCAGTAAATAGCTTCATTTGGGGGGGTTTTGAACTGTCCTGGCATTTTATGCACAACATTTACAAGCTTATGTCACACATCACCCACTCTTCTAACCACTTGAAGACAAAGCCCCTTCTGACACTTTTTGTTTACATGAAAAAATTATTTTTTTTTGCAAGAAAATTACTTTGAACCTCCAAACATTATATATTTTTTTAAAGCAAATGCCCTACAGATTAAAATGGTAGGTGTTTCATTTTTTTTTTTCACACAGTATTTGCGCATCGATTTTTCAAACGCATTTTTTGGGCAAAAAACACACTTTTTTAAATTTTAATGCACTAAAACACACTATATTGCCCAAATGTTTGATGAAATAAAAAAGATGATCTTAGGCCAAGTACATGGATACCAAACATGACATGCTTTAAAATTGCACACAAACTTACAGTGGCAACAAAATAAATACATTTTTAAAAGCCTTTAAAAGCCTTTACAGGTTACCACTTTAGATTTACAGAGGAGGTCTACTGTTAAACTTACTGCCCTCGATCTGACCTTCGTGGTGATACCTCACATGCATGGTGCAATTGCTGTTTACATTTGATGCCAGACTGACGCTTGCGTTCACCTTAGCGCGAGAGCAGGGGGGGACAGGGGTGCTTTTTTTTTTTTTTTTGCTTTTTTTTTGTTGCTTTTTTATCTTATTTTTAAACTGTTCCTTTCATTTTTTTTTAATTATTTTTATTGTTATCTCAGGGAATGTAAATATCCCCTATGATAGCAATAGGTAGTGACAGTTACTCTTTTTTGAAAAAATTGGGGTCTATTAGACCCTAGATCTCTCCTCTGCCCTCAAAGCATCTGACCACACCAAGATCGGTGTGTTAAAATGCTTTCCCAATTTCCCAATGGCGCTGTTTACATCCGACGAAATCTAAGTCATAAAATGCTCATAGCTTCCGGTTCCTTAGGCCATAGAGATGTTTGGAGCCACTCTGGTCTCTGATCAGCTCTATGGTCAGCTGGCTGCATTCTCAGGTTCCCTGTTGAGACAGGAGAGCCAGAGAAAAACACGGAAGACGGTGGGGGGGGCATTCCCTCCCACTGCTTGTAAAAGCAGTCTAGAGGCTAATTAGCTGCTAGGATTGCTTTTACATGAAAGCCGACCGCTGGCTGAAAAGAATGACACCAAGATGATACCTAAACCTGCAGGCATCATTCTAGTATAACCACTCAAAGTCGTGAATGGCGTACCTGAAGACAAAAAAATGGTTAGCAATAAAGCACAGTAAACAGTAAAGTAAAAAAAATTGCATACCTGAAAAGCAAACATGATAAAACATAATAACAATAAAACATTGCAGAATAGAATACAGTAAAAAAGAGCAGAACAATAGAGAGAGAATAGGGAGAGAGAGAACAATAAAACGACAACTATTTTTTTTTTTTATTTTATATTTTTTTTTGTGTTTTGTTTTTTTTTACACTGTTTTTGTAACTGTAACTTTTATAACGGTGACCAGTTCCAGGTTGGGGTCTCTCAAAATGTGATGGCATCTTGGGAGACCCTGTGAAAGTGTGCCTAGTCTGTGCAATGCTGTACCCTACGCTGATACTCAACTAGCGTATGGTAGCATTCAAAACATTCACCAATGCAAAGACCAGGATTGTCAGGACAGGAGGGACATTAATAGCGGGTGTCACGCCTATATCCGCGCTTGCTGCAGACACAACATCTTTTTTGGGGGGTTCATTGGGTAGGGGTACTCGGGAGGACATAAATAAAATGCCTCTCATGCAGCCAACTGCATTTGGTTGGGGATGTGAATGGGGGAAGTACGGGCGCTGCAGAAGTGGTGGGTTCCCAATTATTAGGATTGGTGAATGCAGCAGGAAGGACACTATGGGCACGACAGGCCTGTTTGTCTTCTTCTTGGTGGCAGCGGGACACTACTTGTGCTTGCCACCTCACCAGCTTCAACTGCACTTATGGGACTTGCCACGTCACCAAGTGTTACTGCGGTGCTGGTTTGACTACGACCGGGGTGTACTAGGCCGCTGGTGCTTGCCAGTTCACCAAAACGCTACCAAAAAAACTGTTAGCGATCACAGAGATCAGGCCTGACTCTGCGAACGCTGCAGTTATGCGTTTAGTGTTTTGTAAGTGACAGTGATCGATCGATACTGCACTTGGGTGGGCTGGACTGGGACGGGCGGAGGGGCAAAACACAGGTGCTAGCAGGTATCTGGGCTGATCCTGCTAACACTGCATTTTTGGGAACCCTAAACTGCTGGGGACGCTAGTATAGATCTGATCGGATCAGATATTGATCCGATCAGATACTATACCACTAAGAGAGGTGTACGGTGCGTGCGTGGGTGTTAGCGGTACTGGCGCTAACCTGACGCTGCTTGGGGCTGGTGCTTGCCAGTTCACCAAAATGCTACCAAAAAAACTGTTAGCGATCACAGGGATCAGGCTTGACTCTGCAAACGCTGCAGTTATGCGTTTAGTGTTTTGTAAGTGACAGTGATCAATCGATATTGCACTTGGGTGGGCTGGGCTGGGACGGGCGGAGGGGCAAAACGCAGGTGCTAGCAGGTATCTGGGCTGATCCCGCTAACACTGCGTTTTTGGGAACCCTAAACTGCTGGGGACGCTAGTATAGATCTGATCGGATCAGATATTGATGCGTTCAAATACTATACCACTAAGGGAGGCGTATGCTGCGTGCGTGGGTGTTAGTGGTACTGGCGCTAATCTGACGCTGCCTGGGGCGACGCATATCACCGCCGGGCGATCAGGGGGCTAAACCTTTATTAGGTAATAAACGGCGGGTGCCCTGACACTATAAAAAATAAACGAACTAACCAGCGTTACCTGTAACGGTTATACGGTGATCAGTGGTGAAAGGGTTAACTAGGGGGCAATCAAGGGGTTAAAACATTTATTAGATAGTATATGGGGGTCCCTGTTGCTATAAAACGCTGACGGCGAACCTAAATATTTACCTCCCTAACTAGCGTCACCAGCGACACTAGTACAGCGATCAGAAAAATGATCGCTTAGTGACACTGGCGACAGGGGGTGATCAAGGGGTTAAAACTTTATTAGGGGGGGTTAGGGGGGTACCCTAGACCTACAGGGGGCTAACAATAACTGCCCTAACACAGTAACTGTCACAAACTGACACCATGCAGTAATCAGAAAAAAAACAAAAAACTGCTTGGTGTCAGTGTGACGGGGGGAGGGGTGATCAGTGGGTGATCGGGGGGTAAAGGGGAGTGTAATGTGTGCCAGGCATGTTCTACCAGGATGTGTTGTGTTTGTGCACTCACATTGATGTCTTCTCTCCTCGGCACCGGAACGGAAACTGCCGAGCCGAGGAGAGATGACATCACATCCTCTGCCTCTGTGTACTACACAGAGGCAGGGGAAGAATCTCATTTGCTGGGAGCGATCGCGGGGGGGGGGCCACGATCGGATGGCCTCCCCCTCATCTCTGATCGCTGCCAGACCAACGGCGACCGCCTCACGCACCGGGGGGGTCCAAACGGACCCCCCGCCCACGGGAAGGCAATCACGTACCAGGTACGTGATTTTGCCTGCCCGTGCCATTCTGCTGACGTACATCAGCGTGAGGAGGTCGTCAAGTGGTTAAGGGGAACCCCGCACCCAAATTAAAAAAGGAAACAGCAGTATACAGGCTCTGTACTCTGAACAGCAGTATACAGGCGGTGCAAACAAGATAGGGACAGTAGGTTTGTTGTTGGGTAGTAGAATCTGTTTGTAATTTTGAACTGGTACATTTTTAACATGTTTAGCTCCAGCCAAAAATCTATTTTAAGCTTTTTGGAAAACATAGGGAAGGGTTATCACCCCTGTGACATTTGTTTTGCTGCCTGTGCTCCTCTTCAGAAGATTTCAGTTCACTTTTTGTCCCAATGACAAATGTTTTTTGAAAATTTGAGTTTTTTTGTGAAACAAGGATTGGTGATAAAGCATCAGTGGAAAGGAGAAATGTTTTTCCCATATTAACTCTTACAGGAGAGAATTTCCCTTCCTAGGGGTAGATTTCATCTCACTTCCTGTTGTCTCCTTCTGTTTACAAGTAGGAGTCATTTGTAAGTTGGATGTTTGAAAGTAGGGGTCTGCCCTATATACTCAGCAGAAATTTGGGCCTTAGGTGTTGTTGTGTCCACAACACTGTAAGCCCTCACAGGGCCCTGCTGTGAAATATTAGATCAAGAATTGTAATTACATGCCCAACAGGGGCAGAAAAATTGGGCCTTTGGTGGTGGTGGTGGTGGTGGTGGTGGTACTGGTGCCACAACACTGTAAGTCCTCACTCGCTCTTGGTGGGCGCAGAAACTGGCCCTGCTGTGAAATATTAGATCAGGAATTGTAATTGCATGCCCCTGTTGAACAGGGGCTGAAAAATTGGGCCTTAGGCACTGGTGCTGGTGCCACAACACTGCAACCCTTCACAGATACTCTAGTTGGAACGCAGGAACGAGCCCTGCTGCAAAGTATTGCATCAAAAATTATAATTACACGCCCCTGTTAGACAGGGGCTGAAAAATTGGGCCTTAAGCACTGGTGCTGGTGCCACAACACTGCAACCTCTCACAGATACTCCAGTTGGAACGCAGGAAGGAGCCCTGCTGCAAAGTATTGCATCAAAAATTGTAATCACATGCCCCTATTAGACAGGGGCTGAAAAATTGGGCCTTAGGCACTGGTGCTGGTGCCACAAAACTGCAACCCCTCACAGATACTCTCGTTGGAACGCAGGAACGAGCCCTGCTGCAAAGTATTGCATCAAAAATTGTAATTACACGCCCCTGTTAAACAGGAGCTGAAAAATTGGGCCTTAGGCACTGGTGGTGGTGCCCAGAACCAAAAATGTTCTTACAAGCTATCATCGTGATCATTGAAGAGGAAGAGGATAATTATTCAGGATAGTCACTCAGCATCAGCATAGGCAGTCTTTGAAGGGATCTGAGATTTCAAAAAAAATTGTTCGGTTACATCAGCATCAGGTGCTTCGTAGCTGGTGGTGATCCAAGACTGATTCATTTTTATGAAGGTCAGTCGGTCGACCGAGTCGGCGGACAGATGCACCCTGTGATCGGTTACAAAGCCTCCAGCAGCACTGAATGTGCGTTCCAAAAGAACGCTGGATGCAGGACAGGCCAGTAGCTCAATTGCATACTGTGCAAGCTCTGGCCAGTGATCCATCCTCAAGACCCAATAACCCAGAGGATTTTCAGTGGGAAAGGTGTCCAAGTCAGATCTAGCCCCTAGGTATTCCTGCACCATGTAAAACAGACGCTGGCGATGGTTGCTGGAACCAATCATACCTTGGGGCTGCGGACTAAAAAATTGTCTGAACGCATCGGTCAGACGGCCACCTTCTCCACCGCTCCTTCTTTGACTGACCGAAGCCTCAGCAACACGTTGTCCAGAAACAGGAGTTTGTAACCCCCCAGTCTCTGGGAACGCGTTGCACAGACCTTTCTGCAAGGTCTCCCGAAGATGTTTCATCCTCTGCTCCCTCTGCGATGGCAAGATAAGGTCCACAACCTTACCCTTGTAACGTGGATCAAGGAGGGTTGCCAGCCAGTATTTGTCCTTCTCCTTGATACCACGAATACGAGGATCCTTACGCAGGCTTTGCAGGATCAGGGAGGCCATGCAGCGTAGGTTTGCTGAGGCATTCGGTCAGGGTCCTCTGGGTCACTAAGGACGACATGGTCTGCAGCCACCTCCTCCCAGCCACATACAAGTCCATGTGTTTCTTGGGACTGATCCCTTAAAGACTGCTGCTGATGCTGAGTGCCAGGCTCCACCTCCATACTGACACAATCCTCCTCCTCCTTGTCCTCTTCCTGTGTGATCGGTGGGCACGCAGGAACACTGTCTGGATAAAGGGGGCCTTGAGAGCTAAGGAAGTCCTCCTCTTCCTGCCTCTGTTCTGCCTCAAGTGCCCTGTCCATTATTCCACGCAGCGTGTGCTCCAACAGGTGGACAAGGGGGACAGTGTCACTGATGCATGCACTGTCATTGCTCACCATCCTCGTGGCCTCCTCAAATGGTGACAGGACAGTGCATGCATCCCTGATCATGGCCCACTGGCATGGGGAAAAAAAAACAAGCTCCCCTGACCCTGTTCTGGTGCCATAGTCGCACAGGTACTCATTGATGGCCCTCTGCTGCATGTGCAGCCGCTGCAGCATGGCCAACGTTGAGTTCCACCTGGTGGGCATGTCACAGATTAGGCGGTTCTTGGGCAAGTTAAACTCCTTTTGGAGGTCTGCCAGCCGATCACTGGCATTATATGAAATGAAAATGCACACAGACTTTCCTGACCTGCCTCAGGACATCCTGTAAGCCCGGGTACCTGCCCAAGAACCGCTGCACCACCAAGTTATGGACGTGAGCCAAACAGGGCACATGGGTCATTTGTCCCTGTCAGAGGGCAGAGAGGAGGTTGGTGCCATTGTCGCAAACCACCATTCCTGCCTTAAGTTGGCATGGCATCAACCACCTCTGAACCTGCCCCTGCAGAGCTGACAGAACCTCTGCCCCAGTGTGGCTCCTGTCCCACAAGCACACCAGCTCAAGCACTGCATGGCATCTTTTGGCCTGCATACTTGCGTAGTCCCTTGAATGGCTACAGAGCACCTCTGGTTCCGAGGACAAAGCACAGGAAGAGGCCATGGAGGAAGAAGAAGAGGAGGGGGTAGAGGAGAGAGGTGTGTCACAATCATTAGTAGTGGCATTTTGGAGGCGTGGTGGCGGAACAACCACCAACACTACTGCACCTTGTCCTGCATCCTTCCCAGCTGCCAGCAGAGTCACCCAATGCACGGTGAAACTTAGATAACATCCCTGTCCATGCCTGCTGGACCATGAGTCAGCAGTAATATGCACCTTACCGCTGACCACCCTGTCCAGCGAGGCCAAGACATTGCCTTCTACATGCCGGTAGAGAGCCGGACTCGCCTTCTGTGAGAAAAAGTGGAGTTTGGGTACCTGCCACTGAGGAACCGCACATTCCACAAACTCACGGAAGGGGGCAGAGTCTACCAACTGAAAAGGCAGCAGTTGAAGTGCTAGCAATTTTGCCACGCTAGCATCCAACCGCTGGGCATGTGGATGGCTGGGAGCGAACTTCTTTCGGCGGTGCAGCAGCTGGAAGTGGGTGTACCGAAAGCAGATTGCCCACAAGTACTTGGCTGTGACACACCTAATTCTACACCTTCATTCATCTCAGTGCAGGTCTCAGAGAGGACTGAAGGTATACTGGGGTTGGAGATCTCAGCTGATAAGGAGCAAGGAGAGGTCCTCTTTGTTCTTTGGTGTGGGTCTTTTAGATACGCTTGTCAACGAACTGCATTGCAGGTCAACATATGTCTGGTCAAGCACGTGGTGCCCAAGCGGGATATGTTTTGGCCACGCGAGATACGCTTGAGACATATGTTGCATGATCTGATCTGATGCACTCATCTCAAAAAAGGCTCACACCAAAGAACTTTTGGAATAACGCGCAGAGACAGCAGCGCCCTACACATGCGGATCATTGAGGTGTGATGCAGTCAGTGTGCTGCCCTTAGGCTGGCCCCTGGAGGGCATCCTGCCTCGTTGGTGATGTGCCTCCTCCTCCTCTCTCCTATCAGGCACCCACGTTGAGTCTGTGACCTCATCATCCCCTCCCTCCTCATCACTGGAGCAAACCTGGCAGTATGCTGCAGCAGGGGGAGCATGACTGCCAGATTGCTGTCCTTCTTGGGCACCCCCTCTGTCCGTGCTCATGTTACTGCTTTCATCTAGCTCAATATCATCATCAGAGCCTTCTAAATGCTGGAGCATTTACCCAACACTGTGGTCAAACAGTTAGAGGGACTCCTCAGGAGGACATGGTGGGGCTAAGGAAGGAGTCACTGATGCCATTGAGCTGAGGGAAGAGGCCACGTTGGCAGCTGCTTTGCCAGACAAAGTACCCTGAGCATAGGTGAGAGAGGATGAGGAGGATGAGGACGGCTTGGTCATCCACTCGACCAAGTCTTCCGCATGTTGCGGCTCAACACGGCCAGCTTCCGAAAAAAAGGCCAAGCGTGTCCCATGGCCATGTGCTGATGAGGATGCACTATGTCCACGACCAGCACTGTTGCCTCTAAACACAGAGCCTACTTGCCCTCTTTTATTGGCTTGTGACTGTCTGCCTCTCCTTGTTGGCCTTCCAGACATACTAATGGCCTGTAGCTGCACCAAGCTGGGATATATATATATATATATATATATATATATATATATATATACTGATAATGCAGCTAGCAAAATTAACTGCCTGCCTGTAGTATGAGAACACCACCAACCTTCGACAGGTATCTTTAGCTGAACACTGTGCAGAGCTCGCAAAAAACTAACTTGTAGCTTATTTAGCTGCCTGCGGTAGTGATAGGATCAGGAAAACACCACCAACCTTCGACATGTAGCTTTAGGTGAACGCTGTGTAGAGCTTGCAAAAAACTAATTTGTAGCTTATTTAGCTGCCTGCGGTAGTGATAAGATCAGGAAAACACCACCAACTTCTACAGGTAGCTTTAGGTGAACACTGTGCAGCGCTCACAAAAAACTAACTTATAGCTTATTTAGCTACCTGTGGTAGTGATAGGATCAGGAAAACACCACTAACCTTCTACAGGTAGCTTTAGCTGAACACTGTGCAGAGCTCGCAGTACACTAACTTGTAGTTTTAGCTGAACACTGTGAGGAGGACGCACTACACTAACTTGTAGCTTTAGCTGAACACTGTTCAGAGGACGCTCTACACTAACTTGTAGCTTTAGCTGAACACTGTGCAGAGGTCACACTAAACTAACTTGTAGCTTTAGCTGAACACTGTTCAGAGGACGCACTACCCTAACTTGTAGCTTTAGCTGAACACTGTGCAGAGGTCACACTAAACTAACTTGTAGCTTTAGCTGAACACTGTGAGGAGGACGCACTACCCTAACTTGTAGCTTTAGCTGAACACTGTGCAGAGGTCACACTAAACTAACTTGTAGCTTTAGCTGAACACTGTGCAGAGGTCGCACTACACTAACTTGTAGTTTTAGCTGAACACTGTGAGGAGGATGCACTACACTAACTTGTAGCTTTAGCTGAACACTGTGCAGAGGTCGCACTACACTAACTTGTAGTTTTAGCTGAACACTGTGAGGAGGACGCACTACACTAACTTGTAGTTTTAGCTGACCACTGTGAGGAGGACGTACTACACTAACTTGTAGCTTTAGCTGAACACTGTGCAGAGGTCGCACTACACTAACTTGTAGTTTTAGCTGAACACTGTGAGGAGGACGCACTACACTAACTTGTAGCTTTAGCTGAACACTGTGCAGAGGTCGCACTACACTAACTTGTAGTTTTAGCTGAACTCTGTGAGGAGGACGCACTACACTAACTTGTAGCTTTAGCTGAACACTGTGCAGAGGTCGCACTACACTAACTTGTAGTTTTAGCTTAACACTGTGAGGAGGACGTACTACACCAACTTGTAGCTTTAGCTGAACACTGTGAGGAGGATGCACTACCCTAACTTGTAGCTTTAGCTGAACACTGTGCAGAGGTCACACTAAACTAACTTGTAGCTTTAGCTGAACACTGTGCAGAGGTCGCACTACACTAACTTGTAGTTTTAGCTGAACACTGTGAGGAGGATGCACTACACTAACTTGTAGCTTTAGCTGAACACTGTGCAGAGGTCGCACTACACTAACTTGTAGTTTTAGCTGAACACTGTGAGGAGGATGCACTACCCTAACTTGTAGCTTTAGCTGAACACTGTGCAGAGGTCACACTAAACTAACTTGTAGCTTTAGCTGAACACTGTGCAGAGGTCGCACTACACTAACTTGTAGTTTTAGCTGAACACTGTGAGGAGGATGCACTACATTAACTTGTAGCTTTAGCTGAACACTGTGCAGAGGTCGCACTACACTAACTTGTAGTTTTAGCTGAACACTGTGAGGAGGACGCACTACACTAACTTGTAGCTTTAGCTGAACACTGTGCAGAGGTCGCACTACACTAACTTGTAGTTTTAGCTTAACACTGTGAGGAGGACGTACTACACCAACTTGTAGCTTTAGCTGAACACTGTGAGGAGGATGCACTACCCTAACTTGTAGCTTTAGCTGAACACTGTGCAGAGGTCACACTAAACTAACTTGTAGCTTTAGCTGAACACTGTGCAGAGGTTGCACTACACTAACTTGTAGTTTTAGCTGAACACTGTGCAGAGGTCACACTAAACTAACTTGTAGTTTTAGCTGAGCACTGTGAGGAGGACGCACTACACTAACTTGTAGCTTTAGCTGAACACTGTGCAGAGGTCACACTACACTAACTTGTAGTTTTAGCTGAACACTGTGAGGAGGACGCACTACACTAACTTGTAGCTTTAGCTGAACACTGTGCAGAGGTCGCACTACACTAACTTGTAGTTTTAGCTGAACTCTGTGAGGAGGACGCACTACACTAACTTGTAGCTTTAGCTGAACACTGTGCAGAGGTCGCACTACACTAACTTGTAGTTTTAGCTTAACACTGTGAGGAGGACGTACTACACCAACTTGTAGCTTTAGCTGAACACTGTGAGGAGGATGCACTACCCTAACTTGTAGCTTTAGCTGAACACTGTGCAGAGTTCACACTAAACTAACTTGTAGCTTTAACTGAACACTGTGAGGAGGACGCACTACACTAACTGTAAATAGCTGCCTGACTGTGGTACTAATAGGATCAAAAGAACACCAGCAATGTTCTTCAGGTAGCTGTAAATACTGTAACAAGACAAGCCTGCCTGTCAGTAGGAAGATAAGGAACGGATCTAGCTAAACTGAATACAGTGTATATATATATATATATATATATATATATACATATATATATATTTACAACACCTGGGATGCATATATATACACAATACACTGTAAGTGCAGCTAACTCACTGACTGTCCTGCCTAATCTAGCTAATTCAAATGAAATGACACTGTCTCTCTGTCTATCTAAGCACGCTGGAACACACTACACAGGGCCGCCGTGCAGGCAGCCTTATATAGTGTGGGGCATGTTCTAAACCCCCTGAGCCATAATTGGCCAAAGCCACCCTGGCTTTGGCCAATTACAGCTCTCTCTACTGACGGCGCTGTGATTGGCCAAGCATGCGGGTCATAGTGCATGCTTGGCCAATCATCAGCCAGCAATGAATTATGGGCCGTGACACGCCATACGAATTTGGCGTGAATGGCCCATAACGTTTGCAATTTGGCAAATGATCGAACAGCCGATGTTCGAGTCGAACATGGGTTCAACTCGAACGCGAAGTTCATCCCTAGTTATGATCTTGGCCTTTCTCACATTTGGGTTTGGGTAAGGTCCATGCTTCCCATCATAGTCGGCCCTCTTCAAGATGTCCACCATCTCTACAAAGGACATATTTCAGTCCTTAAATCTCCTCCGGGATCGGGACATTCGTGGCTCCGGGCTTTCTTCGTTGCTGCTCTCTGCTGCATGCACCTGTTGTCTCTCCACCATGTTCTCTCCCACTGCGCGAAAGAGAAGGGACGGGGAATATACTAGAAAAAAGGTCAGGGGCAGGCAGAGTTTCATGCATGCACAGTGTAGATAAAGCAGAACACGTGTGCATCTTATGTACAATCTGTGAGCGGAGGAAGGAATAGCGGAAGCGTTGATCGTTCTAATGAAGGTACAGTTTTAACTTGGGGCATCAGTGGCCTATACTGCTTAGAGATTGAGACCTATATTGGGACAAGTTAATGCGAGTTTAGCCTGACATTAGGGTTTGTCTTGTGTCTTGCAGAGAAAATGGATCAATTCAACAATCATGATTTCCTCCCCCAATTCATTGATTTGTACAGAGAGCTGCCCTGTCTGTGGCAGACAAAACACCCCTTTTATACAAATCGACTAAAAAGGAAGGCAGCACTGGATAAATTGCTGGAAGCCGCAGATCCTCACGGGCAGACATCAACTATTTGAAGTGCAAAATTGGTGGCCTGAGGAGCACTTATAATAGGGAGCGCAAGAAGGTCCAGGATTCCATGAGATCAGGAGCAGCAGCAGACAACATTTATGTCCCCAGGCTCTGGTACTACGACAGACTGCGATTTCTGTCAGACCAGACTGAAATCAGGTCATCACTGACAACCCTTCCTTCCACTCTTCCTTCCACTCTTCCTTCCACCCCAGCTGAGGCTTCTGACATCCAACCCGAGCCTTCCACCCAGGAAGAAAATGTGGAGAAGCCCAGCTTGAGTCAGGTATAGCATTGTTCAACATATTTCTCAAAATTGTGTGTGATTGATGAACAATAAACTAAAACTATGTCCCTTTTTCAAACACGGGAAAGCCTCAGCCAGGAGGAGGCGGGGGAAAGTGGCAGCCAGGAGGTGGCGGGGGAAAGTGGCAGCCAGGAGGTGGCGGGGGAAAGTGGTAGCCAGGAGGTGGCTGGGCTCAGTAGCCTGACTGAATCCCAGGTCCCTCCCCTCCGCCTTCAACAAAAAAGTCCCAGGAAGAGCAGGAGCATAGAGGAGTCAGCACTTGGGTTAATTTGGCAGGCTTCTGTGGCCCTCAGGACCCCCCCCAGTCTTCTTAAGGCCTATGCCTGCATGGCTGCCAGCAAAATGCAGGAAATGGAGGTGGGCCAACGCCTCTTTTGTGAGGAAGCGATATATATGGCCCTAAATAAGGGGTTGAGGGGCGAACTCACAAGTAAACCCACCTGTGTGAGTTGGACCATCCTCCTCCTCCACCTCCTTCACCTCCTGCCACAACTCCAACACCAGAGCCACAGCCTGGAAGCAAGCGTGTAAGGAAGACAAGAGTGTGATGGCCTGGGTTCAATCTTGTCTGGCAAAATACGCAGGCTGTTGTAAAACCACAGCCTCAGGACATATATGTCACCTGCTGCTGTTCCTGATCTCTCTGAGTCCTGGACCAGATTGTGCTCCCTATTAAATGGACTCCTCAGGCTCACAATTTTGCCTGTCAAATAGTTGATGTGTGCCCTTGGGTACAAAGGCTTCATCCAGTGTTGCTTTCCTCTTTATTTTGTTAGGACCCCTAATAAATGTCTATTTTTTTTCACAAATACTTGCCTATGTGTTTTAGTTCAAAAAGGACAGCTTGTTTGTGAGTAGGGAGGTACATTTTAAAAATACAATGTCAAATTAACAAGAGACACCAACACCAACCAACCTCCTTGAGGTTAAAAAATTAAAGAGAATAATGGTGTTGTGGTAACTTGACACACAAAATGAGAAAAAAAATATTACGGAGATCACTAAAAAAAACCAGGAGATCTCGATTTCCCCCCCAAAAAAAGGAGATCAATATAAACAAAAATTAGGAACATTATTCTGGAGATCTGATGAAAAAATAAAAAAGATTGTTCATGAGATCACAAGAAATAATAAAGAAATCAGTTTGTCAGAAAACTGTGTGAATATCAGCAGCAAAACAACTTCATAATTCTAGCATTATAAAGAATAAGAGAATGCACTGAATTAAAAGATTAAAAAATGTGCAGCGTGACAAATGTGCTATCTCCATTACAAACGCTAGTTTTTCCAGTCCAAGCGCTTCCGTCTCATACTTGATCCAGAGCATGCATGGAATTTTGTGCGTTGGAATTGTGTACACACGCTTGGAATTTACGACAATGGATTTTGTTATCAGAAAATTTGAGAACCAGCTCTCAAAGAAATTCCGACAAAAAATGTCCAATGGAGCCTACACATGGTCGGAATTTCTGACAACAAGCTCCCATCAAACATTTGTTGTCGGAAATTCCGATCGTGTGTACGCGGCATTAGAGAGCAAATTTTCCAAGGATGAGGGCTGCTCTCCAGGACTCAGACTGGGAGGAAATATTGGCATCAATGGACACTGAAGAATTCCCATTTTGTTCTAAGTGATTGTATGTAAACTCACTACAAAGTATGTTCCCATGGGCAATACATTTAAAAGGCTAAAAATAATACTTATGTGGCTCACGGCCAAAGTTAATTGGCTATAAATAATAAAAAAAGAGCTTTTAAAAAATATAAAAATGAAGAAACGCCATCATCATTTAAATGTTACAAAGAATAGAACAGAATATGTAAAAAGGAAAATTAAGGACGCAAAAATTCAAAACCAACGACAGATTGCAAAAGATAGTAACACAAACCTCAAAAAATTCTTCAAATATATCAATAGTAAAAAGGTCAGGTCTGAGCATGTAGGCCCTTTACAAAATAATCTAGAGTGGGTGACTGGGGAGAAAGAAAAGGCAAATTTATTAAATAATTTCTTCAGCTCTGTGTATACAAAGGAGCATGGGGGAGCTCATGTCCATAATGGGGGTGGTATTGACACAGCCCCAAATAATCCACAATGGCTCAAAAGGGATATGGTCCAGAAATATTTAGACAGAATAAAGGTCAATAAAGCAACTGGACCAGATGCCACCCACCCATGGATCCTAAAATAATTGAGCTCTGCCATTTCAAGGCCATTGTTTCTAATATATAGGGACTCATTAATGACAGTAATAGTACCACTGGATTGGCACAGGACCAATGCGGTGCCCATAGTTAAAAAGGGATCAAAGTCTTTACCAAGTAACTATAGACCTGTTAGTTTAACTTCTGTAGTTGGGAAGATACTGGAGAGTTTAATAAAAGACCACATAGAAGAGTTCTTGTTGGAAAAAAAATATTTTAAGCAACAGACTTCATGGATTCATGAAAGACAGAAGTTGTCAAACAAACCTGATTTCTTTTTATGAGGTGGTAAGTAAAACCTTGGACAGAGGGGTGGCTGTGGATGTGGTATACCTGGACTTTCTAAAAGCTTTTGACATAGTTCCCCACACAGTTCCTCATGTGTAAGGTAAAGTCTGAGGGCTTGGAAAGATCAATTTGTAAATGGATTTAAAATTGGCTAAAAGACAGAATTCAGAGAGTAGTGGTTAATGACTATTACTCTGAATGGTCTAAGGTTATTAGTGGTGTACCATAAGGTTTAGTGCTGGGACCCTTACTTTTTAATATCTTTATAAATTATATAGGGTCTGGGGTTAAAAGTAACATTTCTGTCTTTGCAGATGATACCAAGCTATGCAGGGGAATAACGTGCTTTTAGGATGTCAATGCACTGTCTTATTGGGCAACTAAGTGTCAAATGAGATTTCCAAAAAAAGAAGATCTGTTGTGCTAAACCTAGTAAATTATGATTTATAAAAAAGCTGCTAGCACTATATTGCTGGATACAATAAGAAAGGTAGAGGGGAAGAGGTGCAGCGCTAGTAAATGGTAATAATAAACAATGAGTTCATCATATGATAATTCTAATAAATTAATAGTTTATGTAGTCCATCAAGAAGAATTCAGAAATCCATCGTCCTCTTCAGCTTTTTTTGATGGATTTCTGAATTCTTCTTGATGGACTACATAACCTATTAATTTATTAGAATTATCATATGATGAACTCATCGTTTATTATTACCATTTACTAGCGCTGCACCTCTTCCCCTCAAATGAGATTTAATGTTGATAAATGTAAAGTTATGCACTTAGGGACTAAGAATATGCTTGCATGGGGGGTGTGGTCTGGTGCCAGAACGTAATGGCTGCTTGATCTGTGCGCTCCTGGACACAGGTACAGCTATCAGCCGAGCAGAGCCTAAATCACCCGCTGTCATGGGGAAACCCAACGGGAACACCCCAGGTACACTCCTCCTCACCCAGAGACTTGCCCAGGGATTCTGGCACACAGATAGTTACATAGTTACATAGTAGGTGAGGTTGAAAAAAGACACAAGTCCATCAAGTCCAACCTATGTGTGTGATTATGTCAGTATTTCATTACATATCCCTGTATGTTGCGGTCATTCAGGTGATTATCTAATAGTTTCTTGAAGCTATCAATGCTCCCCGCTGAGACCACCGCCTGTGGAAGGGAATTCCACATCCTTGCCGCTCTTACAGTAAAGAACCCTCTATGTAGTTTAAGGTTAAACCTCTTTTCTTCTAATTGTAATGAGTGGCCACGAGTCTTATTAAACTCTCTTCTGCGAAAAAGTTTTATCCCTATTGTGGGGTCACCAGCACACTATTTGTAAATTGAAATCATATCCCCTCTCAAGCGTCTCTTCTCCAGAGAGAATAAGTTCAGTGCTCGCAACCTTTCCTCATAACTAAGATCCTCCAGACCCTTTATTAGCTTTGTTGCACTTCTTTGTACTCGCTCCATTTCCAGTACATCCCTCCTGAGGACTGGTGCCCAGAACTGGACAGCATACTCCAGGTGCGGCCGGACCAGAGTCTTGTAGAGCGGGAGAATTATCGTTTTATCTCTGGAGTTGATCCCCCTTTTAATGCATGCCAATATTCTGTTTGCTTTATTAGCAGCAGCTTGGCATTGCATGCCATTGCTGAGCCTATCATCTACTAGGACCCCCAGGTCCTTTTCCATCCTAGATTCCCCCAGAGGTTCTCCCCCCCAGATGAGCATCCCGGAGATATTCCGGACTCAGCCATGTGAGGCCGCAGCTCCTAATCGGGCATCTGGAACATCCGCACGCTCCTCAAGCCTCAGTCCCTCGGGCAGATATCATTCACAGCTCTCATACACTGCCACCCCCACATTGCAAAAAAACAAAATAAGTGTAGCGCTAATATAAGAATGAATATGATGGCCTAAGAAGACCATTACATCATCAAAACAGACTCAGAAAAAAACATCAGAAAATTGCATCCAAAAAAATAAAAGTCCTCTGACTCATATAAGTTAGTGACAGTCCTCAATACAATTGTGGTTTCATAAGTATATCAGTGTGCACGTGACATCTGTACTGAAGGGAGCACCACCACCGACAATAGGGAGGCTTCCTGGAACATTTGAACCCAAAAGGACATACGTTCAGTTGGGTCAAACAGGCTTGAATGATGAATGGCTGATGGATTTCCGTAAAGATTGTGGAAAGATCTTGAGATGGTCTGTGAACCAGTATGTCCCTTGGGGGTGGTGCCCACAATGGAAAAGGATCATAGCAAATGGAAAAAACAAAGGAAGGCCACATAGTGTAACTCTGTATAAAATGTGGACCAATTTTTTTAAAAAGAGGAAATACACTCACGTGAAAAAAGGATAAAACAGCCCTGTATGGATAAAATGGCAGCAGTGAGGTCCTATCCAATGCGTTTCGTCTCCTTGGACATCGCCTGGGGTGTTCCGGTAAGCCTCCCTATTGTCGGTGGTGGTGCTCCCTTCAGTACAGATGTCACGTGCACACTGATATACTTATGAAACCACAATTGTATTGAGGACTGTCACTAAATTATATGAGTCACACATTCACTGAAGACTTTTATTTTTTTGGATGCAATTTTCTGATGTTTTTTTCTGAGTCTGTTTTGATGATGTAATGGTCTTCTTAGGCCATCGTATTCATTCTTATATTAGCACTACACTTATTTTGTTTTTTTGATTTATGCACATATCCTACTGGCCGTGTTAGCTGCTTTTTTGGGGGCAGCGCAGAATTATTTGTTTTATTTCACCCTCGCATTGCAACCACTGAATCTGCAGGACCTCTGCTCAGTCACTGAGGACATCAAAGCCATGCTGGCTTCTGCAGTTACAGAGCTAAGGCGAGACATACACTCTATAGACATGACGATGAATAACAAGGAAGAAACACCAACCCGCCATGATTCTGCCATCTAGCAACTCCAGGATGCCTCGCATATACACAATGTCCAGCTCTGGGAGCTACACAGACACATGGAAGACCTGGATAATCATGGCCGCCACCACAACCTCAGGGTAAGAGGTATCCCTGAATCAGTAGATCATAACCAGCTAGCCCAGGCCACTATTGCTATTTTCATTGACCTACTTGGCAGACCTGCTGAAATCCCTGTTGAATATGAATGCCTATATAGGGCTCTCAAACCCAGGGGAAGAGACACTGACCCTCCCAGAGATGTGGTGTGTTGTCTAGTCAACTTTAAGCTAAAAGAGGAGATTCTCAGAAGAGCAAGAGACCACCGCAATCTATTATATCAGGGCACAGAAATCAAAATATTTCAGGACCTCTCGCCCATAACCCTCCAGAACAGGTGAGACCTACACCTTCTTCTTGATCTATTGCGCCTAAAGGAATCCAGTACTGCTGGAAGTTTCCCTTCTGCCTATCTGCCTCTTCGCAAGGCCACACAACAAATCTGCAAGTGCCAGAGGATCTAAATGCATTCTGCGAAACACTAAACCTCCCTCGCATTGAGATACCAGAATGGTACAGTGCATTCCGAATCCCTCAACTAAGACGAACCACATCCATGGACGCCATTCCAGTTCAAGATGAATTTCACATCAGGCGGCGCAGATCTCCATCACCACACTCAACCACTACAACAGACCCCAGAATCGGCAGATACGGCAGCCTGACAGCCTCCCCAGCACATAGAAGACCCTGGCATGAGGGTTCTGATTAATATGCCCTTCTCTCCATCAGGACACTCTTACAACTGTTTAAACTGCTCCATAACATTGAACCTTCTCTCCAGTCACATTTTAACCCAGTCCACCTACTAAAATAACCGTACAACTTTTAAGATTGGATCGAGTCTCACCTGAAGTATTACAACAAAACCCATTTCCTATTCTGCAGGAACCCACATCGCAGAACGACCAACAAAGCATACCTACTCCCTACACTGACGAAGAGCTAGCCTCGCTTTACTAGAGACTCAAGTCACCCAGCACCTGAGGTACCACCCAACAAATACCAGCAATATGTACTCTTGGTAAGCCACTCTTTGCACTAATAACAAGAAACCCCCATTGAAAGTATCTGACTCTACCAATGCACAGCCCCATACCCTTTCTAGGCCTAATACCGGAAATGTGAAACTCAGCATGGACTTTCATGTATAGCCTCACCTACAGATCAATTCTTTCATTCAGGTACCTGAGATATCCCCTCCCCTCCTCCCTCGGTCCCCATCAGGAAAGCTATTGCACTCAACTCCTGGACAGGATAGCTAGATATGTCTGTATAACGCTAGCGACTAACGTCCTTTAACTTGTATTGAGAATTTTTTAAATGTGAGGCATAGCCCCACATGGGGGAAAAACACCCTGTTGATGAACTCAGTTATATAGACCAAAATTTGTATAGGAAGATCATCCCCTGATGCAGATAGACACATTACTGAGCAGCGCCCCCCCCCCATCTCCAATGCAGATTAGAAACTATACCTTCGCAACAAAGAGATGGGGGGAAACAAATCAACTCAGAAACACCCAGGAGTGAAACGTTCCTCTTTGATGCATCCTCCATGTGGGACAAATCCTATATCAATATGAGGCTAGCTTTATACACTGTAATTTAGGCAAATATATGTCATCTGGTTGCTCTGATTTCATAGATGCAAACCATTGTTCTATATGACAACAAAGCCAGACCGGATACATACCAAACAAATAAAAAAAAAAAATAACATTTTAGAAGTAGTAGTAGCCTAGAGAAGGATGTTACTTGTTACCTACTTGTTTCTTAATTTGTTGTTATTTGTTACATGCCACTGGCTATTAGTTATCTTCTTTTATTCTTCTTCTATTGTCCTCTAAGATGAAGATATTTTGCTGATTATATGGAGTACTGGGTGCACCAACCAAAGGGCAAAATAGACTCAGTACCTCTGGACTGCCTCCCACATTGATTTAGACTTTCAGTACCTCCCGTGGACCAGAGGTCCTTATTTAGTTGAACCCCTGATACCGTACACTCCTCCACACAGCGGGAACATATTGGCACCTGCTGACCTCTACCGAACGCTAGTATAATTTCTAGGGTACACCCTTGTTTGCCAAACATCCCCCATACTCTTTTACCTTCTACACTCCCACCCTAGCCTCTCCCCTCCCTGAGTAAGATCTCCCTCCTCCTTGCCCTTCCCTACACACCTTACCTCCTCGGTCTCCACCGATGTCTAGCTAGCACCGTCGACAACACCCTCTTCTTGCAACTCCATACCTCTGAAGTGCACTACCCAAACTCTCTCAGGAAAACATCCTTGACAAACCCATATTCCACACAAGTACTCAAGTCTACTCTTAATACACACTATGGGGGTGATTTACTAAGACAAATGCTCTGCGCCGGTTCACACCTTAATTGGTGCGCCGGAAAAGTCATTGATTGAACGTGCGAACCAGTGCACGCAGGCGATAATAAATATGTAAACTGCAACTGGTGCTAGGGTAACTGCAGTTTTCTCATTGATAATAGTGCACGCCCAATCCAATTGATTAATTTCATCTCATTGGATGTGTCTTGTTAGGCAATTAGTAGGTGTTCTCAGTGAACTAACCCTTTTGATGCTAATCTCATTCCTCTTACTAATATATCTTTGAAATGTGTTATTTCCATTTGTACCCAAATCTTTCAATACATTACAGAGAACAGAGAAGTGTTTCTAAACCCAATAAATTAATATTTTCCGATCTTGATCTTTAAAAGGTGACCATACACTGCAATCAGTTAAAATTAGATTTAGTGCAAGAGCCTGTTTGATTTCCTATAATTTGAATTAATTGTTCAAGTGCGTATTCCTATTACCTATTTTGCCGAAATATCGAGTTGTACAGAGATTGGCCAATCAGATTGCATAGTACATGACCATCTTAAGTGACAAATTTGGAATGTAGATGTGCCATGACCCACTTGTATTTTCCTATTGATATTTATTGAGCATTATACAAGGCACATGAGAACCCACCTTTTTTCAAGACATGCTAGAGTGATCAGGAATCTTCAAACTACAGCTCTCCAGCTGTTGTGGAACTACACATCCCATGAGGCATTGTAAAACTCTGACATTCCCAGACATGACTGGGCATGATGGGAATTGTAGTTCCTGAACAACTGGAGGGTCGTAGTTTGAAGACCCCTGTGCTAGATCATTATTATACCTCCAGAATTGGGAGTGTGGCATCTACCCAACTTCTCTCTGCTGGTGGACACAAGAACCTACATCTATAGATATATATTTGGGCAGCACAGTGGTGTAGTGGTTAGCACTTTAAACTAGCAGCAAAAAGGGTCGCCATCTGCCTTGAGTTTGAATGTTCTCCCTGTGCCTGTGTGGGTTTCCTCCAGGTACTCTGGTTTCCTCTCACACTCTAAAAACATGCTAGTAGGTAAATCGGATCCTGTCTAAATTGGCCCTAATATGTCTGAATGTGTGTTAGGGACCCACACAAACACCACCCCATGTTAAAAAAAAAAATAATTTTCTTAATTTGCATATAAGGATCATCTCTTCCTCAGAGAACAGGCAGCAGGGTATGGTGGTGGGAAGAAATTAGCAGCAGTACAAGCAACTTCCTGTAGGGGCGTGATGTCATTCCGTTGTCCACAAAGCCCAACCTAAAAAAGACAAGCAGGGGTTCTAACACTCACTTGGTTTCCCTCAAATGCCCACAATTAGAATAGAATTGTCTTGAGCTAGATTTTAGCGCAGTGCTCTAAATCAGTGCTTTTCAACCCTATCCTCAAGTACCCCCAACAGGCCATGTTTGCAGGTTTTCCTTCATCTTGCCCAGGTGCTTTAAATCACAGTCAATGGCTTGGTATTTTGGACAGCTATTTTAGCTAAGATAAATTCCCAAAACATGTCCTGTCGGGGGTACTTGAGGACCGAGACTGAGAACCACTGTGCTAAAATGGAAAATGTAATACTTACCACTCTAATTTTCCTTTTCTGGTGCCTTTCCATGGCAGCATATGCTACCATGAAGGCACCAGGTAAGTAACTTTTAGACAAATCACACCTTTTTTTGATTTGCCATGCCAATCAGCCTAGTTAAGCTGCAGCTGGGAAATCTGTTGCATGAAAAGTAACAAAACACATAAAACAAAAATTTGCTACAAATTTTATTGGTCAACAAAACAGGACTTGGAAAAGAGCAAGGAAAGCAAAAAACACATGTATGTTAATTTAAGACACTAACAGAATATGGTTTTTGAGGCCTGACCATTTTGCATTGGAAATTAACAGGAGTTAAAAGGACTGGGCCTACAAATGGATGTCTATTAAGGATTTAAACATTAGTCACAGCATCTTGAGAAGCATTATTTAGCAAAAGCTAGCACAGACAAATAAATTAATGTGAACAACCTACAAACGACACACATTGACAACATCAAAAATATTTCAGGGGAAAATATCCCCCACCCAAAAAAATACAATAAACCAAAGAAAAAAAAAAAACTTGCTCGAAAACACATCTGTTTTGCAAAGACATAACAAACAAAATACAAATAGAAAATACATGTGTTACAAACTCGATAAGGACACCCAAATGTACTCTTTCCACTTCAGAAAACTCTATTGAAAGACTATTCAGCTTGACGCTCATTTACTGTCTCCAAAAAGGTCTTACATCATCGTGAAAGAGACTTAATTTTTAATCAACATCCTCCATTTTTTAAACTTCCAGATGCCTTCGGCATCCACACCCTTCTTTTTATCCAACATGAAAAAGAAGTATAGCTTGCTTAGCCATAATCCTATATATTGTTTACTGTCTAATGAAACCTTTTTATATACATACAAGTTGCGTGCATCCCACAACACTTCCTTTAATGCACATAACACTAACCACAATACTCTGTTTATCTTTTTCCAGTTTCCCCAAGCCATACATCATCATTTTCCACTCACTCACCTTCACTCCTGTTATTTCTTTCACCAGATCTTGACTCTTATTGATCACATCTTTCGCTACACCACACCCCCAGAACACATGCTCACTGTCTTCTACACCCCCACAATTCATTCTTGGACAAATATCAGACACACACAAATCCCTCCTTTTCATAAATAGCCTTGTAGCTCGACATTCATGCAAACTAATCCATACTATCAGTCTCTGCACATTTGTCACCCCATATACACTCAATTTCTTCCATACTTCCCCAGCCACTGACGAATTAACTCCCTTAAGGTTACACACATACTCCTTCTCTATCAACCACTTTCTCACCTTCACTTTATCCCTCTCCCCTTCTTCTAAATCTACCAACTTAACTCTACCCTAAACTTTTCTAATACCCAGTAGTCACGTGCCACCACATAGGCCACCGGTATCCTTGAATAACTTCCCACCCACCCCCATCTCCTAAACAACCACCCACCCGGAAAAGATATCATCCTAGCACACATTCCATCATTCCTCAAAATTTTCACCACACAAAACCAATAATACATTAACAAAAACACTCACGTTCGGAAAACCCAACCCACCATTACATTCACGTCTACACACATATTCTCTCTTGACTCTTTCCATTTTCGACCCCCATAAAAAGTAAACAATAACTTATTAATTTTCCTCAATATTATCTCCCCAGGGGGGAAGATATTGCTCACCCACAAAATTAAAGGCAAGATTACTGCCTTGACTACTAAAACTTTCCCATAAATCGACAATTTTCTTAGACACCAAAACCTCAACTTCTTGGCTATTTTTTCTCCCACTTCATTCCAGCACGCTTCCCCTTTCATTCCATGGTCAAGCACAATACCCAAAATCCTCACTCCATCCTGAACCCTCCCAATCTGATCATCCACACATTTCACTTGCCTCCCATACACACCCAAACTACACTTATTCCAACTCACACTCATTCCCGCATATACACAAAAGTAACTTCACCCTTCTTAGGCCCACCACCAACTGACACACTGCCACCACATCATCCATATAACCTAAACATTTCACAATTTTCCCGCACACCCAGGCACCAAAAAGCCCCTCACCACCTTATCCCTCTGTATCATCCTTAACAGCGGATCAATAAAACAAATAAAAAGAATAGGGAACAGGGGACACCTCTGTCTCACCCCAGATTTAACCAAAAAAGCCCGCTCCAAACTCCCATTAACCAGAACCTGACTACTGATCCCCCAATACAACCATTTTATTAAACTAATGAGCTGCTGAGGTATACCCATCCGCTTCAACACCTCCCACAAAAATCCATGATTCACTTTATCATATGCCTTCTCTAGGTCAAGAGATGTCAGGATAATCAAACTATTCCTACCTTTACAAAAATTAATTATATCCCTAACTAAAATGAAATTCTCCAAGATCATTTGACCCGGCACTGCACAGGTCTGCGTCTCACTAAGCATCCTACTAATGACCTTAGATAATCTCCTCGCTACCATTTTTGCAAATACCTTGTAGTCTGAATTTAACAGGAAAATAGTCTTATAAATTAATACCACTACCCCTTCTCTCATAGATTCAGATATATTACCTCCCCCATCATGTAACTAAATAACTCATCCACTTCCCCCTAATATCCCAAAACAATTTAAAAAACTTACTTGGTAAGCCATCCCCTCCTGGGGTTTAATTAGCCCCCATGCTTGTCACAGCTTCCCACACCTCCTCCTCGTTCACCTCTTTCTGCAAAAAAAACCTTATCATCCTCATCTAAATTATCCTCTACCATATCAATCATTCTAGTATCTGACTCATCAACACACACTCCCTCATACAACCGTTCATAAAATTTAGTCACGCATTCCAGCACATTCTCTTCCTTACATTCCCTCCCTTCTTCATCATACACACCCTCAAACACTCCTTTTTCCTTACAAACCTTCTTGAAAAAAAATCTAGAGCATTTTTCATCCTGCTCCAGATGTTTTACTCTTGCTTGAAAAATAATTTGTTTTCCTCTTTAAGTTAATACCTCCTTAATCCTCTTCCTAAAATGGTCTATTTCATCAGCCATGTCAAAGCCCATATTCCTAAATTAATATTATGTAGCCAACCTGACTTGTAACCTAGAATATCTCCTTTTCTCACTGCTACTTTTATCCCTACTCTTTTTATGAAAAAATAATTTAATTTTCCTTTTGACCCAATCCCTCCACCCCAAAATATTACTGAAATCTTTTTTCCTATTAACCCATCTACTATATACATTACTAAAATGGGCTTTGACATGCTCGTCCTGCAACAATAAACTATTTAACCTCCATACCCCTAAACCAAACTTAATACTATCCCCCATACTCAAATCAACATAAACTGCCATGTGGTCTGAAAAAATTACCGGCCTGTGCTTAACATTAGCACATTTGAACGCATCAGAAAACAAGCATAAATCAATTCTGGATTTGGTGCGCCCACACTCTGAAAAAAAAGTGAAATACGGATCCACCAAACCCAGAACAATATGAGCATCATTAAGATGTAAGTCCTGAATTACTCCATTCAGCATGGTGCTATCTACATCTAACTTAGCCTCCACTACTCCTATCCGATCTATCACAAAATGGATCGTATTAAAAATCACAGTAGGTCTCCTTCCCACTGCATGCAACTTCAAAAAACTCAAGACGTTCCTGTCTATTCACAGAAGCATATAAATTAAAAAGCCTAAACTTCTGGTTAAACAAAACTAAATCTGCCATAATTAATCTTCCTGACACTAACACAACATGTGACATAATGCGAATATTTCTATTTGTAATGATAATGCCTACCCCAGCATTCCTATTGTCCCCAACTGCCGACCATATATAATCCACCACCCACTCAGGAGGCTTGGGCGGTCGATTAAAAAAAAACATTCCTGTAGACAGGTGATGTCTCCTCCATTGACCCTCAAGTCCTCAAAAACAGCACTCTGTCTAGCAGGAGATCCAAAACCCCTCACACCGAGGGACACCAGCTTGATGCTCATTCACATGAAGATGTGCATCATTCACCCCCAGATCTATCACTTAAGCCAGAAAACTGACATACATTCCTCAGGGCCACAACGCTTTCATCATCCAGAAACTCCTGACTAGGCAACATTTTGGCCGGCTGAAAAATTCCTGGAGCCCCCAGACTTAGTGCTGGTGATTCTACTGCCACTCAGACATCCCCAGGACCAAGGGGTTACTTGTTTCAATTCCAGCTGCCTCTACTTTCAGTTTCTTAGCCCTTCTCTTCTTAGGGCTCTCCAAAGCATCCACCTTGGCACCCAGTGTCTCCCTCTTTTCCACCTCCTCTTCTTGGGCTTCCTGCACCTCCGGCTCCCACTGTAAGGCTGCTGCCAACTCCTCCATAGCCCCCTCCTCTGCCCTCTCCACTTCTGCTCCACTGCCTGCTGTTAATAGCTCCACACTGGTGGGTGGCACTTCTACTCTCTCCTCCTCCACTCTCTCCTCCACATCCTGGTGTCCACTTTCTTTCTCTTCCACCTCCACCTTCCCCTTCTCTCCCTGTCTTTCAGGAGCGTCAAACAACACCTGTGTGGACACTGGACGTCCACTCAGCAGTGCGCCTGACAGCTTCAACGTAAGAGACATAGGCCCTTCTTACTTTTGGACAATTCTTCACTGTGTGATCATGCTGTCCACATATATCACAGGCTCGCTTAACCAAGCATGCCCCAGCCTCATGTCCCTCCTCCCCACAGTTCTGGCAGTGCATCTCCACATTCATCTCTGGTATGCCCAAATCTCCTGCAGTATGTTGGTTGACCAGGACAGTAGAGAAACCCTCTATTTCCTGTTATTGAAAAATTAGCTGGTGGATGCTGCACTCCACCAATCCCTTCAGAATCCACCTTCAGTTTGACAAAAAACTTCAATTTGCCATTAAAGATCACCAGATGATTAGTCAGCCTGAAGCCTCCCTTCACTGAAGAGCAGTATCTCTTCAAAACAGCCACTACCAAGGCAATGTCCGTGAAGGGGTTAAACAGGTAAACAACCAATGGCTTCTCCTCCATAGCATACAAGGGTTCCACTATGAAAGGCCTTATAGACTCATGGTTAGCTTTTTCCAATTCCTTACACTTCTCAAAAACTCCTGTGCAAAAATTGCTATGCACAAAAGAAACATCATAGTACCTTGGTGCTGCATGGTCCTGGACACAATAGATGTGTCGTGGCTCCACTCCAACTGATTTCTCCAGCAAATCCTGCACAAAAAATTCCAAATTCACTTTATGCAAATGACCAGCCATAACCTGAAACCGCAAGGTGTTCTGAATCCCCCCTCGCTCCATCGCGCTCAGCAAAGAAAATTCAGGCCATCAAGCAATCTTGACTCTTTTCAGGGCAAGGTAAAGAATGCTATCTGCAAGCTTAATATAACATAGGTTTGTGTGCTAATGAGGCAATGGAAAACACATGCACAGTCCATGAAACACACAAAATGCAAGTTCACCCAGTGTAGAGACTGAACTTCAAAGTGGGTACACCTGTTAAGGATGTCCTTAAATTACTAACCCAAAAAACACACTCTCTGAGCATGCCCAGAAACATCCAAGTGCTGTTCACACACAAAAAGCACAAAAAAAACCCAAAGTCCCTAAGCATGCCCAGACCAACCCAAATGCAGTTACCACAAAGTAAGCCACCCCCTGTCAAAAATTAAGCACATCATCCAGCATGTCCTTATTTAAGGTTAAGAATCTGACTGCGTGAAAAACGCAACAAAAACGTATATCATAAACGCACTGGAAAGCATCAAAAACGCACATGCAGAAACACATCTGGAATGCATCTGGACTGCATTTCTATGGAGTGAACTAGCCCTAAAGCTAAATGCTGCTTCAAAGATGTACACCTTTAGAGAAAACGTACAAATCAACACTGCAGCTGCAAGATTTTAACACAAAACCAAAAAAAAACCCGCCCCCCCAATACATACAAGGCCATTTTGGTCTGTAAAGGCTTAAAATGAGAACCCCAACGTGAAAAATACCACACCAAAATTTAAAAATATTGCACCCCTCCCACACACTAACAAACCCCTAGCCAAACACACAGCAAGCCAGCCCATAAAAGGGGGGTGTATGCTTGGGGGCAGGAGAGGCTCGGGCACCCCAAAAGTCAACCACTTTGTTCCCATATTAAGAGGGACAAGGGCCTCTTCCACATAACCCTAGGCTGGGGTTGTGGGGGGCTGCAGACAGGGGGCTTTAGGAAATGTGGAAAGCCCCTTGAAACTAGTGGGTAAAAGGTGGTTTGTGGTTGGTATTGGGCTCAGCCCAACTTCCCCCAAAGGCAGCCAGCTATGTTGAGTGCATGTGGCCTTGTTTGGTTCAGGAGGGGGTTGGGAGATCGCTCTTCTCACACCTTTCCTAGCTGGCCCTGTTGTATGCTCTGAAAAAAAGATGTGGTTTGGATTGGTGAAGGCAGCTCACAGCCTTTTGATATTGGAGTGGAGTGTGGAGTTTCCCTTTAAAAGCAAACGCTTGCCCATGAAAATCCAAGGGGTTAGAGGGGGGAGACTAGAGCATTGTAGAATGGAGTGTAGAGTTCCCCTTTAAAAACAAAAGTTAGCCCAAGGAAATCATATGAATTAGAGGGGGGAGACAAGAGCATTGGAGAATGTAGTGTGGAGTTCCCCATTAAAAGCAAAAGCTAGCCCAAGGAAATCATATGCATTAGAGGGGAAAGGTTAAATGCCCTTTTAGGAGGAGCTAGAGGAGCAAGAGTCTTTTTACATAATTTTAACAAGGTGCATGTCACATGTTGGCAACATAACATGCTAACATGACCTGTGTGCAAATAACATCACAAAAATACATAAAGGTGAACCAGCATAAACAAAACATTGTCAAGTTTAGATTTCCGCCCGCTCAACCCACGCAATTGCATTTGGGTTGCTTGACATTTACTAAGATTTTGGCCGTGCAGTAAACAAACGCATTTGAATGGGCGCAAGAGCTGCTTGTGCATGCGCAGTGCTTAAATTGATCCCACGCAGTTCTAAACGTACTTGCAGGCACAGCAGGCTTGCTCAGAAAAAGTTACTTTCTCATTCTATTTTGGGCATATTTGTTACTTGGGCAGTTGTTACTATACATCCTTACATCACCCCACATCACCCCATAATATTGGCACCTCCATCTTCTGTTAATATTGAATTGAAGATGTCGTGCTCCATGTCCATGGTGGTGTTCAGATTTCATTCTCCTGTGTGCTGAGATCGCTATAGTAAATGAGGATTAGCACTCTGTTACCGGCGCAAACGTTTTGTAAATATGAAATTATACTTTGTGCGCAAATGTTTCATAAATCAGCCCCTATGACTTCTATGACTTCTACTGGCCCCACTGCCAATTTTTCCACACTTAAAGTAGTCTCCCTGAATGGGAAAGGGCTGAATATCCCTGAAAAACTAAGTCAAATACTTGACAGGATGCACAAGCTCAAAGCTGATGTAGTGTTTCTACAAGAGACCCACCTCCGAACCAATAAAGTCCCCAAACTCACAAGTCGCCTCTTCCCCACATGTTACCACGCGACCATTCACTAGCAAAAACCAAAGGGGTCTCAATATTGATCTCTGAAAATCTTCGCTGGCAATTGACTGACTCACTCACAGATACAGAAGGTAGATATTTTGTTCTCAAGAGTCTCATACATGACCGACCGGTCACTTTTGCTAGCATTTACAGCCCTAACTCTGCCTAAGTCAGTTTTTACAGCTCAATCCTTGGGGGCGATTTTAATGTTGCTATGTATCCGACACTAGATACCTCCTCTGGTACTGCTTCACTCCCATACAGGGCGCTACGCCAAAATAAAATACAGCTTCAAGATCTCCTTATGCATGACACCTGGCGTACATTACACCCCAATGACAAAGTCTATACTTTCTTCTCTGCCCCACATAACAGATATACTAGACTGGACTACCTGTTTGTATCCCAAATAGACCTTCACCTCTTAACAAACACAACTTTAGAACCCATGCTCCTCTCAGACCCAATATCCATAACCCTGACTTTACCAGACAAAAACACTTTTACCAAAATCGGGCATCTAGACTTATCCCTACTGACATCAGAACCCATTGTTAATCAGATTTGTGAAGACATAGGCCAATTTTTCTCAGAAAATTATACACCTGATACAGCCCTGCTTACTCAGTGGGAAGCGCACAAATGCATTATCCGAGGTAAGTTTCTTGCTTTAAAAGCATCTTGTAGGAAAGCCCAACAAAATAAGATCTAAGATCTACTCCAAAATATTTAAAAAATAGAGCGCACCCATAAACAGTCTCAAGCTCAACGAGTTTATCAGGAACTAACACCCACTAGATCACTTCTACACAAAGAGATCGATCACTAAACCCATCGAAAATTTATCCTACACCAAAAAATATTTTATGAATTTGGCAAAAAATGTGGGAAATTTCTAGCCAAAGCCAACCAAACCAAAAAAGCAAAAACGACCATTCACATCATCAAAGATTCCTAGGGAAGAGCTATTGTAGCATCTATTGATATAGCATCTCAATTCGAATCCTTCTACACTAGACTATACAATTTACCACAACAGTCTCTGGGATTTCCAGGCAGCAAAACATGGAATTCACTCATTAAAATCTTCCTCCAAAAATACTGCCCTAAACCCATTGATAGAGAAGACGCCCGTCACCTAGAAAAACCCATCTCAGAAGACGAATTTAAAGTAGTGATCAAACAATTTAAGACAGGTAGAAGCCCCAGGCCCGGATGGTCTCACAGCGACCTACTTCAAAACATTTGCTGACACGCTAATGGCTCCATTCCTTAAGACCTTCAACTCCCTCTCTACGTCCACGCTCCCCATTCACAGACTACTCGAAGCACACATCACACTAATACAGAAAGAGGGAAAGGGTGCCACATCAGTATCTAATTACAGGCCTATATCTCTACAGAATGTGGACGTAAAATTATTTGTGAAAAATCTGGCAAACCGTCTTTTACCCCACTTACCCGCTCTAATTAAAAAAAAAAAAAGTGGGATTTGTCCCAGGGAGAGAAGCTAGGGACAAAACCACCAAGGCTCTCAATCTACACTATTGGATGACTAAACACAAATGTAAAGGTTTCTTTCTATCCCTAGGCGCATAGAAGGAGTTCGACAGGTTGGCTTGGGACTATCTTGGCCTACAAGATTGAATGTTTAATCTCATCATTTCCTTATACACAACACCAACTGCCAGAGTGCGGGTCAACAGCCACCTGTCAAATGCCTTCTCCATACAAAATTGGATGAGGCAGGGCTGTCCATTGTCCCCTATCCTTTTCGGTCTGACCTTAGAACCTCTCCTATGCTGCCCCAGAGCCAATAAAGCCATGAAGAGCATACCCATGTTTTGGACTGAACCAGAACCATTCAGTACTTTTGTTTCTGTTCCTCTGGCCAAATAAACCTTCAATGTAAATGTGTGCACACTTGAAGTAAATTACTGAGACATACACGAGTTCAGTAGTTTGATACTTCTCCTTTATTACTTCCTGCTCGAGCGGCTAATATACTGTGAGCCGGACGTTTCGTTATTAAAAAGGCAAGCGTACATAGACCACTAAATATACATATTCATTACTGTGACAAAGTATAAGCTTTCAGCTGGGTTACAGTGCCTTGAAAAAGTATTCATACCCCTTGACATTTTCCACATTTTGTCATGTTACAACCAAAAACGTAAATATATTTTTATTGGGATCTTATTTGATAGACCAACACAAAGTGGCACATAATTGTGAAGTGGGAGGAAAATGATAAATGGTTTTCAAGATTTTTTACAAATAAATATCTGAAAAGTGTTTTGTGCATTTGTATTCGACCCCCTGGGTCAATAATTTGTAGAACCACCTTTCACTGCAATTACAGCTGCAAGTCTTTTTGGGGATGTCTCTACCAGCTTTGCACATCTAAAGAGCGAAATTTTTGCCCATTCTTCTTTGCAAAATAGCTCAACCTGTGTCAGATTGGATGGAGAGCATCTGTGAACAGCAATTTTTAAGTCTTGCCATAGATTCTCAATTGGATTTAGGTCTGGACATTGACATGGGCATTCTAACACATGAACATGCTTTGATCTAAACCATTCCATTGTAGCTCTGGCTGTATGTTTAGAGTCGTTGTCCTGCTGGAAGGTGAACCTCCCCCCAGTCTCAAGTCTTTTGCAGAGTCTAACAGGTTTTCTTCTAAGATTGCCCTGTATTTGGCTCCATCCATCTTCCCATTAGCTTCCCTGTCCCTGCTGAAGAAAAGCATCCTCACAACATGATGCTACCACCACCATGTTTCACGATGGAGAAGGTGTGTTCAGGGTGATGTGCAGTGTTAGTTTTCTGCCACACATAGCGTTTTGCTTTTAGGCCAAAAAGTTACATGTTGGTCTCATCTGACTAGGGCACCTTCTTCCACATGTTTGCTGTGTTCCCTACATGACTTCTTGCAAACTGCAAACGGGACTTCTTATGGCTTTCTTTCAACAATGGCTTTCTTCTTGCCACTCTTCCATAAAGGCCAGATTTGTGGAGCGCATGACTAGTAGTTGTCCTGTGGATCTCCCACATGACCTGTGGATCTCTGCAGCTCCTCCAGGGTTACCATGGGCCTCTTGGCTGCTTCTCTGATTAATGCTCTCCTTGCCTGGCCTGTCAGTTTAGGTGGATGGCCATGTCTTGGTAGGTTTGCAGTTGTACTGTACTCTTTCCATCTTTGAATGATGAATTGAACAGTGCTCCATGAGATGTTTAACGCTTGGGATATTTTTTTATTACCTAACCCTGCTTTAAACTTCTCCACAACTTTATCCCTGACCTGTCTGGTGTGTTCCTTGGCCTTCATGATGCTGTTTGTTCACTAAGGTTCTCTAACAAACATCTGAGGGCTTCACAGAACAGCTGTATTTATACTGAGATTAAATTACACACATGTGGACTCTATTTACTAATTAGGTGACTTCTGAAGGCAATTGGTTCCACTAGATTTTAGTTAGGGGTATCAGAGTAAAGGGGGCTGAAAACAAATGCACGCCACACTTTTCAGATATTTCTTTGTAAAAAATTTGAAAACCATTTATCATTTTCCTTTCACTTCATAATTATGTACCACTTTGTGTTGGTCTATTACATAAAATCCCAATAAAATACATTTACTTTTTTGGTTGTAACATGACAAAATGTGGAAAATGTCAAGGGGTATGAATACTTTTTCAAGGCACTGTATATCTATATAAGGGAATAGCAAACTATCATAGCTAAATAGGGTGTTTTGTTTCCAGTTCTTAAAAAAACAGGCGCAATCTTCTTGAACTTGTTCTTAACTCTTGCAGTTCTGTTCCACATGAAGGGGGAGGGTAAGCTGGCAGACATCTAATTGAATATGGTTAAGGCTGATAGCAGAGGCTGAAGTAAGCACTTATATCTATATGGTTATATTGGAAATAGGCATTTCACCATAACACTCATAGTCACATCCATTACACCCATTGCAGAACAAACGTATAAGTTAGCAGCCTTTGCAGACGACATATTACTTTTCCTACGAGACCCACACACCTCAATCCCAAATCTTTTAAAAGACTTTGAGCTTTTTCAGCGACTATCTAATTTCAAAATCAACTTTGCCAAATCCCACGCTCTAAATATTACTCTCCCTGAGGAACAAGTAACACTTTGTCAGAATTAACTTTCCTTTCCGATGGAAAAGCGATGCAATTAAATACCTAGGCATTCACACTACAACAAACCTATGAGACCTATACACCAAAAACTACCTACCTCTACTTAAAATAATTTCAGATGATTTACGCAAATGGGACAAACCCCATTTTTCATGGTTCGGCAGAGCAGCAATCTTAAAGATGAACATTCTCCCCCGCATACTATACATCCTCCAAACAATTCCCATAAAGCTCCCTCCGACATTTTTTTCAGGCTTACAAACGCTGTGTAAAATTCCTCTGGAAACAGAAACGCCCGTGAATTATCTATGACCAATTAACTAAACCCAAAACAAAAGGTGGAATCGGCCTTCCAGATTCAAAATATACTACTGGGCTTGTCACTCAGCCAGAACCATAGACTGGACAGTACATCATAAGTGTAAAGATTATGAAACTCTCGAAAATTCCTTTTCTCTTTACTGTTACGATCTACTCCCTGGATCCAACCACAACACATCCCTTTAACACTGAAAGAGCACCAACTGATCTACCCGACTTTGTGCAGCTTCAGAGAGGTAACTTTCTTCGAGCACCTTCCTCTCACCACCATCAAGTCCAACCCGGCTTTTCTCCCAGGCATGTCCAAACACTTTCTAAAAGACACCTGGGCTCATTTAGACGTACTGGCGCATCAATTCTACTACAATGGCACCCTTCTAGACCGTAACAAGCTATCAACCAACGCACCAAACAACTAATTCCATGGGTATACTTCCAAACCAGACATTTTCTGCAAGACATTGACCGAGACTCTGCAGTTTCTCGAGCATTCACTCCATTTGAAAACGTATGCTTCCAATCCGATCCCCAACAGCACGTAATCTCTACCATTCACAACATGCTTTTTGCAGATATGGCCCCTAACTTAGGGAAAATGGGTCCAAGCTGGGAAAGGGATCTGCAATTTGAGTTAACAGAAGAGCATTGGGAGCGGATATTTACAAACGCGCACAAAGGATCAGTCAATGTCTCAATCCAAGAAACTAATTATAAGACCCTGACACAATGGTAATACTTAGCAAAAACGATCCTAACATTCCTAACACATGCTGGAGATGCTCCAGGGAACCTGGCACTCTACTACATATCTGGTGGTCATGCCCCCTTTTACAAAGTTTCTAGTCACAAGTCCATAAACTAACACAAATCTCCACATATGCTCTAGCAGCCCCTGGCTCAATTCCTCCTCCATCATTCCAAAATATTGGCTCACGCATACCGCAAATCCCTAGTAATGCATTTAATTAACACTGCTAAATGTGCATCCCAATACACTGGGGCTCATTTCATATCCCGACCATCCCAGAATGGTTCAATAGAATTGTAGAAATGGAAGAACTAATCCATATCGCTAGAGATGCCCCATCTAAATTCTCGCACACCTGGGCCTGCTGGATTCACTTCCGAGCCATGGATAAATACACAACAGCGATGCGTCACACAAACAATGATGTCATGCACTAACAGGTTAAATTTAACGGAACTATAGAAAACCCAAGCCATACCTCTCAAATAGACACAGAGCCCCTAACCAAGGGACGAGTACGGGGAGACATATGTCGAGGTCCCAAACCACGAGCATACCAACAGCATGCTCGCCACTTCCATCCCTCCACATACCACACTAGGTTGTCATATAGACAAAATAAGGCTTCTGGTGTAGACGGAGCAGTCAAATCCCTTGCCCTTTGTTACCCCTTCCCTATCCCCCCCTCTCCCCCTTCTTCTACCCTCCCCTACCCTCACATCCATACAACACCTTAGCTTAGTTCTCCAGAGTAAGTCCTAATATCTAATACCATCATGCTGTTCCTCATGAAACACTTCCTCAACGCAACTGAACAACACTTAAACCTATACCCCACACAACCACATAATATAATAACCAAGCATAAGAACCCATCTCCATTCTCATCGACACTATAAGTTGAAAGGGGATCCCTAATACATAAAGCATCACCCATTATGAACCTAATGGTAGAGGAGCTTTTTCTTGCTTTTTCCTTTTTTGTTTCTTTCATGTTTCAATTTACTATTGATACATTGTTAGGTATTAAGACAGAGAAAATATATGTTGATTTCGTAATACTGTTTTGTATACACGTATTGTTTACATGATGACATTGTAACCTGCTTTTATTTTCCTCAATAAAAACTTATTGGAAGGAAAAAAAAAAAGAATATGCATGGATCATACACACTAGGGGGAGTACAACTGGGGGAATCAGTGGTGAAGAAGGATTTTGGTAAATCATAAGCTTAATAATAGCATGCAATGCCAAGCTACGGTTTCCAAAGTGAGCAAAGTCCTATGGACTCCAGAGAGAGAGATAACATTTTTTCCCCTGTACAAATCATTAGTAAGACCTCATCTGGAATATGCAGTTCAGTTTTGGGCACCAGTTCTCAAAAAGGATACCAGGGAAGCTCAGGTATGAGGAAAGATTAGAGGAACTGAATCTATTCCCTCTTGAGAAGAGGAGATTAAGGGGAGATATGATCAACATGTACAAATACATAAGTGGTCCATATTGTGAACTTGGTGTTGATTTATTCACTTTAAGGTCATCACAGAGAAAAGGGGGGCACTCTTTACGTCTAGAAGAAAAAAGATTTCATCTCCAAATACGGAAAGGTTTCTTCACAGTAAGAGCTGTGAAAATGTGGAATAGACTCCCTCCAGAGGTGGTTTAGGTAAGCTCAGGAGATTGCTTTAAAAAAGGCCTGGATCCTTTCCTAAATGTACACAATATAACTGGGTACTAACATTTATAGGTAAAGTTGATCCAGGGAAAATCCGATTGCCTCTCGCTGGTTTAAGGATTTTTTCCCCCTGCTGTAGCAAATTGGAGCATGCTTTGCTGGGGTTTTTCTCCTTCCTCTGGATGGATGAAGTGTGGGTATAGGTTTGTGTATATGGGACTGTATTTTTTTTTTTTTTTTTTTTTGGTTGAACTTAATAGACTTGTGTCTTTTTTCAATTTGACTAACTATGTAGCTTTGATATTTTCTACTTTCTGTTATAAAAAATATCCAATAAATTCAAATTTCATCATACATTTAGGCCAAAATGTATTTGGTAAAAATAAATCCCAATAAGTGTATCTTAATTGGTTTATGTGGAAATGGAATCTACAAACTATGGTGTATATAAACTGGAATTTACGCAGCTTTTACTTTCTGGCTGCCTATCACATTTCTTGAGGTGCTAAAATGCCAGGACAGTACAAAAAAACCCAAACTACCCCTTTTTGGAAAGTAGACACCCAAAGGACTTTGCTAAGAGGCATGCTGAGTCCATTATTTTTTTTTTACACAAAGTTGTCACTTTAAAAAGACATGTCTCACACATGCCATGGGAAAATGTGGAATTACACTCCAAAACACATTCTGTTACTTCTCCAGAGTATGGAGATACCACATGGCAGCCTAGCTGCGTATGGGGCCCAAAAGCTAATGCCCACCTTTAGGCTTTTAAAGAGGTTGTAAACCCAGATAACAGATAAAAAAAACCCTGTAATACAAAGGCATAATGAGCTAGTATGCATGGCATACTAACTCATTATGAAATACTTACCTTAGAACGAGGCCCTGCAGCAGTGCCTGCACAGTGATGAAACGGCCGACATCTTCCCCGGTGTTTCTTCTGGGTTTGCGGGCTCCAGCGCTGTGATTGGCTAGAGCCGCAATGATGTCACTCCCACGCATGCACGCGGGAGCCGCCAGTAATGGCACAGGCCCTGAAGAAATGGCACGGGCGGCCGTTCCTTTAGATTGCATGCATTGATGATGTAATCAGCGCAGTATACAGTAAATATCTCCTAAACAGTGGAAGTTTATGAGGTATTTACAGTACCTATATGTACAAACATACAAAGGTTGCAAGCACTGAATTTATTCTCTCTGGAGAAGAGATGCTTGAGAGGGGATATGATTTAAATTTACAAATACCATACTGGTGACCCCACAATAGGGATAAAACTTTTTTGCAGAAGGGAGTTTAACAAGCCACTCATTAAAATTAGAAGAAAAGAGTTTTAACCCTAAACTACGTAGAGGGTTCTTTAATGTAAGAGCGGCAAGGAGGTGGCATTCCCTTCCACAGGCGGTGGTCTCAGCGGGGAGCATCGATGGTTTAAAAAAACTATTAGATAAGCACCTGAACGACCAAAACATACAGGGATATACAATGTAATACTGACATATACTCACACACATAGGTTGGACTTGATGGACGTGTGTCTTTTTTCAACCTCACCTACTATGTAAAGTAATAGTATATATAAACAATACAGGTAAACATACACTACAAACAGCGCTATTGTTGAGCAAGAAAATATAAAAAACATGCGGCCAACTACGCACAAAAGTAATTAAACAGAGAGGTATAGAGTCTGTGAAGTGATCAGGAAAATGTCCATAGGTGATAATAAAGCTGAATCACAGTGTGCGCCTTCCACCGGTCAGTAGGACTTCACCCTGTGTTAACACTCTCCCCCTAGGGGGTCAAACTCACCAAACATGTAAGTTAAAAAGGCCTCCAAGAAAAAAAGGATCTCCTTAACACATCTCACTCAGTACCACTCCAGGGGGTTCAGGGGGGGGTCGCAACTCCAAACAGATAGATGACAAAGAAAAAAAAAAAGTGTGCACATAGCGTAATTCTGTTTATTAAGATGAACCCCACAATCTTCACAAAACACCCCTCAACCAATATACGTACAAAATAAAAAGCAGTCAATCAAGCAAAAAGGAGTAATGCGTGTCACCATTCAGAAGATCAGCCGGCTCGGTATCCAGGGGAACAGATCACTTCCTGGTTTGTGGATCAGGCTGAGCTGGAACGCATACCTCACTTCCGGCGTCGTGTAAGCCACGCCCTGACGCGTTTCGTCATATCCTGACTTCGACAGAGGGCGTCACCTACTATGTAATTATGTAACAAGGGGAGTTTACTTCCTCCTTAAATGGTGTAATTTACTTATTTTACTTCCTGACTACCTATCACAGTTTCAGAAGCCCTGAAATGCCAGGATAGCACTAGGGATGAGCTTCGAGTTCGAGTCGAACTCATGTTTGAATCGAACATCGGCTGTTCGCAAGTTCACCGAACAGCGAACAATTTGGGGTGTTCGCGGCAAATTTGAATGCCGCGGAACACCCTTTAAAAGTCTATGGGAGAAATCAAAAGTGCTAATTTTAAAGGCTTATATGTGTAAGTTATTGTCATAAAAAGTGTTTGGGGACCTGGGTCCTGCCCCAGGGGACATGGATCAATGCAAAAAAAACTTTTAAAAACGTCCATTTTTTCAGGAGCAGTGATTTTAATAATGCTTAAAGTCAAACAATAAAAGTGTAATATCCCTTTAAATTTCGTAGCTGGGGGGTGTCTATAGTATGCCTGTAAAGGTGCGCATGTTTCCCGTGTTTAGAACAGTCTGACAGCAAAATGACATTTCAAAGGAAAAAAGTAATTTAAAACTACTCGCGGCTATTGCATTGCCGGTCCGACAATACACATAAAAGTTCATTGATAAAGACGGCATGGGAATTCCCCACAGGGGAACCCTGAACCAAAATTAAAAAAAAAAAAAATGACATGGGGGTCCCCTAAATTCCATACCAGACCCTTCAGGTCTGGTATGGATTTTAAGGGGAACCCCGCGCCAAAATTAAAAAAAAAAAAAACGGCGTGGGGTCCCCCCAAAAATCCATATCAGACCCTTATCCGAGCATGCAACCTGGCAGGCGGCAGGAAAAGAGGGGGAGACAAGAGAGCGGCCCCTCCTCCTGGACCGTACCAGGCCACATGCCCTCAACATTGGGAGGGTGCTTTGGGGTAGCCTCCAAAAAACCTTGTCCCCATGTTGATGAGGACAAGGGCCTCATCCCCACAACCCTGGCCGGTGGTTGTGGGGGTCTGTGGGCGGGGGGCTTATCGGAATCTGGAAGCCCCCTTTAACAAGGGGACCCCCAGATCCCAGCCTCCCCTGTGTGAAATGGTAAGGGGGTACAAAAGTACCCCTACCATTTCACTAAAAAACTGTCAAAAATGTTAAAAATGACAAGAGACAGTTTTTGACAATTCCTTTATTTAAATGCTTCTTCTTTCTTTTATCTTCCTTCATCTTCTTCTTCTTCTGGTTCTTCTGGCTCTTCTGGTTCTTCCTCCAGTGTTCTCGTCCAGCATCTCCTCCGCGGCGTCTTCTATCTTCTTCTCCTCGGGCCGCTCCGCACCCATGGCATGGGGGGAGGCTCCCGCTCTTCTCTTCATCTTCTTCTCTTCTTCATCTTCTTCTCTTCTTCTCTTCTTCTCCGGGCCGCTCCGCATCCATGCTGGCATGGTGGGAGGCTCCTGCTGTGTGACGCGTCTCCTCTTCTGATGGTTCTTAAATAATGGGGGGTGGGGCCACCCGGTGACCCCGCCCCCTCTGACGCACGGGACATGATGGGACTTCCCTGTGGCATTCCCCGTGACGTCACAGGGAAGTCCCGTCAAGTCACCATGCGTCAGAGGGGGGAGGGTCACTCGGAGCCGCTCGGAGAAGAAGATGAAGAAGAGAAGAAGATGAAGAAGAGAAGAAGAAGAAGAGAAGAGTGGGAGCCTCCCCCCATGCCATGGGTGCGGAGCGGCCCGAGGAGAAGAAGATAGAAGACGCCGCGGAGGAGATGCTGGACGAGAACACCGGAGGAAGAACCAGAAGAGCCAGATGAACCAGAAGAAGAAGAAGATGAAGGAAGATAGAAGAAAGAAGAAGCATTTAAATAAAGGAATTGTCATTTTTAACATTTTTGACAGTTTTTTAGTGAAATGGTAGGGGTACTTTTGTACCCCCTTACCATTTCACACGGGGGGGGGGGCCGGGACCTGGGGGTCCCCTTGTTAAAGGGGGCTTCCAGATTCCAATAAGCCCCCCGCCCGCAGACCCCCACAACCACTGGCCAGGGTTGTGGGGATGAGGCCCTTGTCCTCATCAACATGGGGACAAGGTGTTTTGGGGGCTACCCCAAAGCACCCTCCCAATGTTGAGGGCATGTGGCCTGGTACGGTTCAGGGGGGGCGCTCTCTCATCCCCCCTCTTTTCCTGTGGCCTGCCAGGTTGCATGCTCAGATAAGGGTCTGGTATGGATTTTTGGGGGGACCCCACGCCGTTTTTTTTTTAATTTTGGCGGGGGTTCCCCTTAATATCCATACCAGACCTGAGGGGCCTGGTATGGAATTTAGGGGGACCCCCACGTCATTTTTTTTTAAATTTTGGTTCGGGGTTCACCTGTGGGGAATTCCCATGCCATTTTTATCAATGAACTTTTATGTGTATTGTTGGACCGGCAATGCAATAGCCGCGAGTAGTTTTAAATGACTTTTTTTCTTTGAAATGTCATTTTGCTGTCAGACTGTTCTAAACACGGGAAACATGCGCCCCTTTACAGGCATACTATAGACACCCCCCAGCTATGAAATTTAAAGGGATATTACACTTTTATTGTTTGACTTTAAGCATTATTAAAATCACTGCTCCTGAAAAAACGGCCGTTTTTAAAACTTTTTTTTGCATTGATCCATCTCCCTTGGGCAGGACCCAGGTCCCCAAACACTGTTTATGACAATAACTTGCATATAAGCCTTTAAAATTAGCACTTTTGATTATTCATGTTCGTGCCCCATAGACTTTAACGGTGTTCGCGTGTTCGAACAAACTTTTTTCCTGTTCGCATGTTCTGGTGCGAACCGAACAGGGGGGTGTTCGACTCATCCCTAGATAGCACAAAACGCCCCCAAATGACTCCTTTTCAGAAAGTAGACACTCCAAGCTAGTTTTGAAAAAAAATGATATTTTCTACTTTCTGTTATAAAAAATACCCAATAAACTCAAATTTCATCATACATTTAAGCAAAAATGTATTCTGCTACATGTATTTGATTAAAAAAATCCCAATAGGTGTATATTAATTGTTTTTTGTGAAAGTTATAGAGTCTACAAACTATGGTATATAAACTGGAATTTACGCAGATTGTATTTCTGACTGCCTATCAAATTTCTTAAGGTGCTAAAATGCCAGGACAGTACAACCCCCCCCCCCCCCCCGAACGACCCCTTTTTGGAAAGTAGACACCCCAAGGATTTTGCTGAGAGGCATTCTGAGCCCATGGAAGATTTTATTTTTTGGCACAGGTTTTTAAAAAAATAGCAAAAAAAGTTTTAGTCACTTTAATAAGACATTTCTCACACATGTCATGGGTAGATGTGGAATTACACCCCAAAACACATTCTGCTATTTCTTCCAAGTATGGCATGTTGAGTCCATGGAAGATTTTATTTTTTGCCATAAGTTTTTGGAAAATGACAATGTCACTTTTTTTTTTTCAATCCAAATTCTTTTATTAATATCAAAGGGTAAAGAATGAAACATTACAGATCATTCCACATATCATAGAATTCACAGAGATCAGATAACAGAGGAAACAATCATTCAGGTCAAAACATGCCAAAATAAAATAAACAGTCAAATTAAACAGGTAGCAGCTCTTTTCTGTAAATTACAAAGACATTTTTTTTTCCATGTCACAACATAATGATAGTAAGAACCACTATTAATAGAGAAACCATTAACACATCAATAACTGTAGGAGCCTATCCATTACCAACCGTGGAGGGGCCAATCCAGGGGCTGCCTTACCTGCTCTGCTATATGAGATCAAATTTACGCAACACATTGTGATGGCGGTAGGTAAACTGTTCCCTCAGTAGGAGAGAGTTATCATAATGTACCTACTGTTTTATAGTAGGTGTAGTGATGCACCAATACCTAGCAATTCATTTTCTGGCTAGATACAAAAGATGAATTATCATAATATAAGTACCTGGTTGATATAGTTCAGGATCCAACACCCCTAGTAGTAGTATAAAGTCTCTTCTATGTATATTACATTTAGGGCAAATGGGTGTATCTCTCCTACCCCAATCAAACAATCTAGCAAGTGTTCCATAAGCTCGGTGAAAAATAAAAAGTTGTGTGAGTTTATGCAAGGTTGATAGGGAAGAGATGGGGGACGACTTTAAAGCCATATCCCATTGATCTCCATCTATGTCCCCTACATCTTCAGCCCATTGTGTCCTGCACTTCAGCAATGCATGGTCCTGAATAGAGGACAGCAATATCGTATATATACAGATTATCAAACCTTTGTGAACAGTAGTGTGAATGACTTCAGCCACCAATAAGGAGCTAGGCACAGCAAGGGGGGGGGGGTGAAAGTGTGTTTTTGGGTCTAAATCGCATGTCTAAGCTGCAGATATCTATAAAATTGTTTATGGCTATTGAAATCTTGGAGCATAACTGATCATATGCCTTAAGAGTAGCACCAGAGAACAGTTGAGCAATATACCAAATACCCCTCCATCTCCAGTCATAAAATCCCTGTAACTTATTGAGCTCTGGATATCTGGTGATGTGCCATAGAGGAGTAAATTCAGAAAAAAACAGTAATTGACAACACGTCCTTTAACCACTTCAGCCCCAGAAGGATTTGCCCACTTTATGACCAGGCAATTTTTTGTGATACGGCACTGCATTGCTTTAACTGACAATTGCGCGGCCATAAGATGCTGTACCCACACAAAATTGACGTCCTTTTTTTCTCACAAATAGAGCTTTCTTTTGGTGGTATTTGATCATCTCTGCATTTTTTATTTTTTGCGCTATAAACAAGCCAAGAGCGACATTTTTGAAAAACAAACATTTTTTTTTTTTTACTTTTTGCTATAATAATGTACATATACAAAAAATATATATATTAAAAAAAAACACATTTATTCATCAGTTTAGGCCAGGGGTCTCAAACTGGTGGCCCTCCAGTTGTTGCCAAACTACAGGTCCCATGAGGCATTGTAAGGCTGACAGTTACAAGCATGACTCCCACAGGCAGAGGCATGATGGGACTTGTAGTTTCGCAACAGCTGGAGGGCTGCTAGTTTGAGACCCCTGGTCTAGGCTAATATATATTCTTCTACATATTTTTGGTAAAAAAAAAAAAGCAATAGGCATATATTGATTGGTTTGTGCAAAAGTTATCGCGTCTACAAACTATGGGATAGATTTAGGGACTTTTATTTTTTTTATTGCTTTTACTAGTAATGGCTGTGATCTGCAATTTTTAGTGGGATTGCGACATTGCGGCAGACAAATATGACCCCAAATGACATTTTTTGGGGACCAGTGACATGATTACATTAATCAGTGCTATAAAAATGCACTGATAAATGTAAAAATGACACTGGCAGGGAAGTGGTTAACACTGGGGGGCGATAAAGGCATTTAGTGTGTTCTCTAGGTGTGTTCTAACTGTAGGGGGATGGGCTCACTCAGACATGAAAGAGATCACTGTTCCCGATCACTGTCAGAATGATCCACCTTGTTTACACTGGCAGATCCCCATTCTGCCTCTGTACTAAGCGATCGCGGTTCGCCAGCGGACATCGAGTCCACGGGCACGCTCCTTCAGCATGCAGCGGGAGCAAAAGCGCTGCTGCCGGTGCGTGCCCATACTTGCGCTGCTGTCAGCACGTGCTCACAACTGCGCCTGCATGAATCACTGTACAGGTACGGCAAATCGCGCAGTGCTGCCAACCTGCCACAGTATATCTGTGTGAGCTGGTTGGAAAGTGGTTAAAGCACCCCACACTCTTCGCAGGAGGTCAACAGTAGGGCAGGAGGAGGGGAGGCCTGGAAAATCCATCTAAGTGAGAAATCGTAATCAGTTGAGTAATAGGGTCCATATTGTTCCAACGGCCCCAGCCAGCAAGCTGCTGGAACTGGGCAGTCAGGAATTACATTTTAGCATGTGAAACTGCCAGTCATCCTTTATCCTTACCATATTGCAGAGTGGTCAAAGTTGTCAGTTAAATGATATATTGCTTACACATGCCATGGGTATATGTGGAATAACACCCCAAAACACATTCTGCTACTTCTACAATAGGGATGAACCGAACACCCCCCTGTTCGTTTCGCAACAGAACTTGCGAACAGGCAAAAAATTTGTTCGAACACGCAAACACCCTTAAAGTCTATGGGACACGAACATGAATAATCAAAAGTGCTCATTTTAAAGGCTTATATGCAAGTTATTGTCATAAAAAGTCTTTGGGGACCCTGGGTCCTGCCCCAGGGACATATATCAATGCAAAAAGAAGTTTTAAAAACGGCCGTTTTTTTGGGGAGCAATGATTTTAATAATGCTTAAAGTGAAACAATAAAAGTGTAATATTCCTTTAAATTTCGTACCTGGGGGTGTCTATAGTATGCCTGTAAAGGGGCGCATGTTTCCCATGTTTAGAATAGTCTGACAGCAAAATGACATTTCAAAGGAAAAAAAGTCATTTAAAACTACTTGCGGCTATTAATGAATTGTCGGTCCGACAATACACATAAAAGTTCATTGATAAAAACAGCATGGGATTTCCCCACAGGGGAACCCCGAACCAAAATTAGAAAAAAAAAATGGCGTGGGGGTCCCCCTAAATTCCATACCAGGCCCTTCAGGTCTGGTATGTATATTAAGGGGAACCCTGCACCAAAATAAAGAAAAAATGGCGTGGGGTCCCCCCAAAAATCCATACCAGACCCTTATCCGAGCACGCAACCTGGCAGGCCGCAGGAAAAGAGGTGGGGATGAGAGAGCGCCTCCCTCCTGAACCGTACCAGGCCACATGTCCTCAACATTGGGAGGGTGCTTTGAGGTAGCCCCCCAAAAGCACCTTGTCCCCATGTTGATGGGGAGAAGGGCCTCATCCTCACAACCCTTGGTCGGTGGTTGTGAGGGTCTGCGGGCGGGGGGCTTAACGGAATCTGGAAGCCCCCTTTAACAAGGGAACCCCCAGATCCCGGTCCCCCCCTGTGTAAATTGGTAATGGGGTACAAATGTACCCCTACCATTTCACAAAAAAAGTGTCAAATAGGTTAAAAAACACAAGAGACATTTTTTGACAAGTCCTTTATTAATTCCTTCTTCTTTCATCTTCTTTCTTCAGGTCTTCCTTTGGTGTTCTTCTTCTTCCTCCATCTTCTTCTTCTTCTTCTTCTTCTTCTTCTTCTCCATCTTCTTCTTTCTCCACTTTTCTCTTCCCGCATCTTCCTCCAGGCTTCTTCTCCACTCCGTCCGCACGATCCTCCTCAGTGGGAGTCTTCCGCCATGTGACGCTTCGGTTCTTCTGACATTTCTTATATAACGGAGGGCGGGGCCACCTGGTGATCCCGCCCTCCTCTGACGCACAGGGAACTTCCCTGTGGCTTTCCCCGTGTTGTCAGAGGGGGTGGGGTCACCCGGGTACGGAATTAATACCCCATTACCAATTCACATGGGGGGCCAGGATCTGGGGTCCCCTTGTTAAAGAGGGCTTCCAGATTTCGATAAGCCCCCCGCCCACAGACCCCCACAATCACCGGTCAAGGGTTGTGGGGATGAGGCCCTTCTCCCCATCAACATGGGGACAAGGTGCTTTGGGGTGCTACCTCAAAGCACCCTCCCAATGTTGAGGGCATGTGGCCTGGTACAGTTCATGGGGGGGGGCTCTCTCGCCCCCCCTCTTTTCCTGCAGCCTGCCGGGTTGTGTGCTTGGATAAGGGTCTGGTATGGATTTTGAGGGGGACCCCATGCCATTTTTTTTTTTAATTTTGGCACCAGGTTCCCCGTAATATCCATACCAGACCTGAAAGGCCTGGTATAGAATTTAGGGGGAGCCCCAAACATTTTTTTTAAATTTTAGTTTGGGGTTCCCCGTGGGGAAATCCCATGCCATTTTTATCAATGAATTTTTATGTGCATTGTCGGACCGACAATTCATTAATAGCCGCGAGTAGTTTTAAATGACTTTTTTTCCTTTGAAATGTCATTTTGCTGTCAGACTATTCTAAACACGGGAAACATTCGCCCCTTTACAGGCATACTATAGACACCCCCCAGGTACGCAATTAAAAGAAATATTACACTTTTATTGTTCCACAGAGCCACCATAGAGAAGAGTAATTCTAAGTATGCTCCAATCTGTAGACCCTCTACAGATTGGAGCATACTTAGAATTACTCTTCTCTACGGTGGCTCTGTGGCGCCCTTTGCTGGGGAGCTCTCTCTCAGGCCGCCCTGCCGGGTTTTGGGTGTCACGGGCCTGACGTGGACTGGGGGCGAGCGGTCCATGGAAGTCCAGTGGTGTGTCTTTTTATCCCCCCAATAAACCAACCCCCCCCTTTCTTTTGAGTGCTTCTTTGGATACAATGCAGTAATACATGCCCTCCAAGCAACATAATATGGTCAGTACCTCAAATGTTTCTCACCTTGTACAAATTATCATACTTCTGTAGTAGTATAGCTACACTATCCTATGATGTTACCGACCTTGTTGTACATACATTATTGTATAGCTTGTTCATTATTGTCTTTTTAATTTATAGACATACCTCTGTGCTTGCTGATCCCTATCAGACACCCTTGAGGAAGAGTTTATCTCGAAACGCGTCAGGTACTCTCTGGGTGTGTGCTCCATACACACCTGGAGTCCCATGATTGTGGATCTTTTGCATGTTGTATTGCCATGTTTCCATATTTGTAATTTGTATCCTGTACCTTATACCTCATCTATTGTACCCCTAATTTACCCGAATCCTTACCACAATAAACACCTAAACTTTTGCAATCATACCTACATCTATTACACTCTTTATTATACTCTATTACTCATGAGTAGGTGTCCCCTTTAAAGTCCCGTAAGAGGATCAAATTTCCATTTCTCCCTGAATTTTGGGATGTGGGTCCACCTCATTCAATAGACCAACATCGCACCACCACCCCATATTGACCTGAACATAAAGCCCATCCCTATTCTCCAACATGTGAGAGAATTTTTGGTAGCCTAGCCACGTACTAGAGGCCCCCAAAACCCAATGACCACCTTCAGGCTTTCAAAGGGTGTATTTGCTCATTTAACTTCCTCACCTATCACAGTTTCAGAGGCCCTAAAATGCCAAGAAAGCACAACCCCCCCCCCCAATGACCCATTTTCAGAAAGTAAACACCCCAAGCTATTTGCTGAGAAGCATGTTGAGTCCAGAGAAGATTAAATTTTTTTGGAAAATGACATTTTTTTTTCTTTACACAAAGTTTTCACTTAAATTATATGTTGCTCACACATTCCAACACATTCCAAGGGTATATGTTTAATTACTTACCAAAATACATTCTGCTACTTCTCCTGAGTATGGGGATACCACATGTGTGAGATGTTTTAGGTAGTCTAGCCGAATACAGGAGCCCAAAATCGAATGACTCCCTTTGAATGCCTGAAGGTGCTTTATTTCCTCATTTCTCTTCCTCACTATCTATCACAGTTTCAGAGGCCCTGAAGTACCAGGATAGTACAGTCGCAGGATAGCAAAGTAGACACCCAAGCTATTTGCTGAGAGGCATGTTGAGTCCATGGAAGTTTTTTTTAATCACATGTGAGAGACTTTTTGACAGCCTAGCCACGTACAGGCCCCCAAAATCCAATGACTACCTTTAGGTTTTCAAAGGGTGTATTTCCTCATGTCACTTCCTCACTACCTATTAGTTTCGCAGGCCCTAAAATGCCAGGATAGTACACCCTCAAATGAGCCCTGTTTGGAAAGTAGACACTCCAAGGAATTTGATAAGAGGCATGGTGGGTATTTTGCAGATCTCATTTCTGTCACAAAGTTTTTTAAAAAAAAGAAGAAAAAAAAAAAAATTTTCGTTTTCTTTCTTCATTTTTCAAGAACTTGTGGCAACAAATGAGATCTGAAAAATACTCATCATGCCTCTTAGCAAGAGCTTGGAGTCTCTACTTTCTAAAAAGGGGTCATTTGGGTGGTGTTGTGCTATTCTGGCATTTCACGGCCTCAAATACTGTAATAGGTAGTCAGAAAGTGAAATGAGGATAACGCCCTTTAAAAGCCTGAAGGAGCTTATTGGATTTCGGGGTCCTGTACTAGTTTAGACTGCAAAAAAGTATCTCACATGTTGTATCCCCATAATCAGGGAAGTAACAGAATGTGTTTTGGGGTGTAATTCCACATAAACCCATGGCACGTGTGAGAAATATCTTATGACTAATTTTTCAAAAACCTGTAGAAAAAATTAAATTTTCCATGCACTCAACATGTCTCTTAGCAAAAACCTTGGGAAGTTTGAACTGTCCTGGCATTTTATGCCCAACATTAGAAGCATATGCCACACATCACCCACTCTTCCAACCACTTGAAGGCCAAGCCTTTTTCTGACACTTTTTTGTTTACATGAAAAAAAAATGTTTTTTTTTTGCTAGAAAACTACTTTGAACCCCAAACATTATATATATTTTTTAAAAGCAGAGGCCCTAGAAACTAAAGTGGTGGGTGTTGACTTTTTTTTGTCACACAGTATTTGCGCAGTGGTTTTTCAAACACAAATTTTTGGGAGAAAATACACTTATTCGAATTTTAATGCACAAAAACACAATATATTGCCCAATTGTTTGGTAGAATAACAATAGAACGTTAACGTAATAAAACAACATCTTTTTTTTTTTTTATTGAAATCTGTACCAAAAAAAGAAAAATATATATGTCTAATGCCCCGTACACACGGTCGGACTTTGTTCGGACATTCCGACAACAAAATCCTAGGATTTTTTCCGACGGATGTTGGCTCAAACTTGTTTTGTCTACACACGGTCGCACAAAGTTGTCGGAATTTCCGATCACCAACCACGCGCTCACGTACACCACGTATGACGAGACTAGAAAAGGCCAGTTCAGAACCAAGCGCGGCACCCTTTGAGCTCCTTTTGCTAATCTCGTGTTAGTAAAAGTTTGGTGAGAGACGATTCGCGCTTTTTCAGACTCGTGGCTTTCAGATCGTTTTCTGCCATTCAGTTTGTGCTTGTGGGTTTGTATCTGCTCTTCAGTGCGTGCAGCAAGTTCCGCGTGACTTTAATTAGTCATTGTATTCTTGTTTGTTCGTTACTGTTTTTCAGGTCGCTCTTCACAGGCCTTGCTGTTCTGCAGTGCGTTCTGTTTTGTTCTGAGCAGCCGACCGTTTTCTAGCCATGTTGCGTATGCGTACTCCTCGTAGAGTTCGTGCTGTGCGGGGGCTTGGTGTTGGGGTTCTGACCTTGACACAAGTCCAGTCCATGAACAGGGTGGGGAGGAGTTCATGGACCAAGAATTGGTTGCTTCAGCGTGACCAGTTCTCTCATATGCCTTTGCTCCATGAGATCCGTGAGAATAATCCTGATGATTTCAGGAACTTTCTCAGGATGACTGCCCCCGTGTTTCACCGTCTGTTGGCTTCGCTGACCCCTTATATTAGCAGGCAGGATACCTGCATGAGGCAAGCCATCACTCCGGAGCAGAGGCTCGTCGCTACCCTGCGGTATTTGGCGACAGGGAGAAGTCTGCAGGACTTAAAGTTCTCAACAGGCATCTCCCCCCAGGCTCTGGGTATCATTATCCCAGAGACTTGTTCTGCCATCATACAGGTCCTGCAGAAGGAGTATATGAAGGTAAGATTTTTATCCTTTAATATCACATTTTATTGTATTGAATGTTTGCTAATATATTGTATTTCTTTCCTCATTCCCTAATTACCATGATTGGAATATGCAGTGAATGTCCCCTTTGTTCTCATGCATGCTGGATTTTAATGTAATTATTATTTTAGGTCCTTCATACATATTTGCCCTTCAATAACCTCCCCAGCATGGTCTCTCCTGGCCTATATTCACCTAATGTAGTCACTTAATAATGTATTTTTTCTGCTCCATAGTAGTGTTTTACCCCAAACACCCCCTAAAATGTTTGGAAATGTTATTTTTGATTTAAATTCTGGCAGAGTGCCAGAGGCTTTTTTTTGGTGGTGTCCCCAAATAATTTTTAGTAACCCTCCCTCCCCCAACTGCTAAGTCAGCTGATCCCAATTCTCTATCCTCAATCATCTATCTGCTGACTTTGCCAAACCCACACTATACCCATCTCTTTAGTGCTCAGATTTATGGATGAATTCCCCAAAGCATGTAGTGCAAGGGCCTGCCTGTATACTTTCAAATGGTACTGTTTAAAGTTTTTGTATCCTATTATTATCTTGCTAGGTAATAGCAGAATGTCCAAATGTGCTCAAATGTGTACAGTGTGTATTTATATCTTTGTATTATGACACTTCTTACCTGTCCAGTGGGCTGTCAATAGTGTAACTAAGGAGGGGCTGTTCCAAGTAATACCCTGTATTTAGGCATTCATCTCTCAATGAAGTGAAGAGGGTTACCTGTCCAAGATTTCCACACACCCCCTATAATGTTAGAAATGGCCCATGGGGGGGATATGATAAGTGTACCTTATACTTTGGCGTTGTTAAATTCCCCTTAATAAATGCTATCTGGAGGTTGCCCCATAATGTTTGTGCCTAATCTGCTTGCCATGTTTCTGAGCAAAAATAGTAATGTTTTATTTTTTCCCTCAACAGTTTCCTTCCACGCCACAGGAATGGCAGACTGTGGCCTCCCACTTTGCCCAGCGGTGGGACTTTCCTAACTGCGGAGGGGCAGTTGATGGGAAACACGTCCACATCGTCCCACCACCCAACTCGGGGTCGTACTATTTCAACTATAAGGGGTTCAATAGAATAGTGATGTTGGCGGTGGTGTCGGCTACTTATGACTTCCTGTATGTGGACGTGGGGAAGAATGGCAGGATGTTTGATGGTGGAGTCATCGCCCAGACAGAGTTCTACAGGCATCTCCAGAATGGCAGCTTGGACTTGCCAGCTCCAGAGGACAATGTGGAAGGACTCCCATTCGTGTTCGTTGCTGATGAAGCGTTTGCGCTGGGGGACCATCTGATGCAGCCATTCCCGATGAGGACCCTCACCCCGGAACAGAGGGTTTTTAATTACCGGTTGGCCAGAGCCCGAAGAGTGGTGGAGAACACATTTGGAATCCTGGCCAGCCGGTTCCGCCTATTTATGACACCCATCCATATGGCGGAGTATAAACTGAACCATATTATTCTGGCGTGCTGTATTCTCCATAACTTTTTAAGGAAACATTCGGCCAACTATGCTGGCTCAGTTGGGCCTGAGGCTGGAGTGATACCTGAAACACTGAGGGCGCTTGAAAGCGGCCGTCCTGGCTTGCCCTCCCTGAGTGCCCGTGATGTCCGGTTATGCTACCTGGAGTTCTTTGCGGGTAGGGGGGCCATCAATATGCCAACAAATATGTGAAGCCTTTTTCTATTAAAAAAAAAAAAAAGAAATTCTTTGTGGACATTTACTGCTTGTGTTTGTTTTAGCTGACCCTGACAGAAATGTGTTGAGTCCAGAAAATGGCGTGATTTTGTAACCTTATACAAAGCACTGTTGGCTGTTATTTACTAAATGCAAAAACACATTTCACTACAAGTGCAGTTGCAATTGCACTGAAACTGCACTTGTAGTGCCAAGAGGATTTGCCCTTAGTAAATAACCCCCATTTTCTCTGAAAACAACAATGACATCACCCCAAAAGTGTTGTAGCATTGAGACAATAATCCACACATTCTTGCTTAACAAACTTTTTTATACCTGCACAATCACATGTGCATTTACCAAAGGTTTTTCAAACAAACTAACATGTTTGTTGTATAACAATTTTTGGGGTAGCATTATCAAAAATAGAAATGTCCATTTAAGATAAAACAGGCCTGTGTAAAACCAACAAGAAAGACACAAATCTTGAACTTACAAACGTCACATTTGGTAGAACTTGAAGGCAATATCAGACATGAGTATTTAGGAACTGTGTTTGATATTGCGTTCATATGGGGTGAAGTCACCCCAGGAAAAGCCAAATTTGGAAGATGCACACCAATTTACCAATGTCAACATGTGCGACCTGCCATCATGGGGGATCAAGGGACGTGTTTTGGGGGAGCAAGCCCTTCCTCTCAGCTACTTTATTATTGAGGAAGGGGTTGCACCCCCAAAATGCGTCCATTGATCTCCCGTGATGGCAGATAGCACATGTTGGCACACTGTGTGCATCCTCCAAATTTGGCTTTGTGAAAAATCACAAAAACATTTTGCACATTGTAGCACACAAAAGAAGAAAGTGATTTGGAGGGGTTTTAAACTCGCCCCAAAACATCAATGATGTTTTTATTTTTTGGAATAACATCATTGATGTTTTTCTTGATGTTTTCCAATTGTAAATTACACCCCATGATCTCCCTGATCAGGATCTGGGCACTTTCGGATGTGAAAGGATCTGGATTCACAACATCATGATCACCTAAAAAGAGAGGAACCCCCAAAAAAAATTAGGTCTCAAAAATATGATGGCATCCATCTCTTACCTGAGCCTGTGGTCGCAGACACTCACCTGTTGTGGTGACTAGTTCCTCCATGTCTTCTTCCTCCTGCTCATATTGTGTTGGGGGGATTTCCCCTTCTTCCAGAGGGGGGGGCTCTGGTCTCCTCGGATGAGGGGTGTCCTCCGAGTCTTTTCTCCCCTATGTAAAACAAAATGGTATAATTAGCACACAGATATTTGATGGCAGAACTAGAAATAGGAAACATTGCTTGGAAGTGGGGTACAATTGTCAATTTTAGCAGAGTTCAAAAATGTAGCATTTTCAGTGTCCTTTGTCAAGCTGCAATACTTTACCTGTTTGGTACAAGCTTCACAGATGTAGCCCCCCCCTATAGTATACACTGGAGCACCTGTGTGGCCCCCTAATAAAAATGGTGTTCTTGTGTCCCACACTAGTGCTCCAGTGTCCAGATGTGAAAACAGCTGCTCAGTGTCCTCTCCTTACACAGAATCTAGTTTGCATTTCATTCTAGTAACAAAGCCATCTACACAACCCAATTCTTTTAAGACAAGTATAGGGCGTAAAAATGGTGGCCAAATGCATATGGCCTAAACAATGGTATTTTATAGTCCGAAAGAAAAATGTTTGATACGAACGAATAATGTGCCCATGAACCTGAAAGTTGCCATTTTAAACTGTACAACAGTTCCTAAAAGCACATGAAGCAGCACGAACGTAATAAACATAAAGAATAGGAACACAGCACAACTACTTACTTTTTTGCAGCACTCTCCGGATCTTTCTGTACTGCTCATGTTCTCGTAATTTGAGGTCCGACCACCGCTTCCTGAGCTGATCTTTCGATCGTCGTACCCCGAAATTCCGGTGCAGACTTTTGACCACTTTTGCCATTATCTTGGCCTTTCTGACATTGGGGTTGGGGTAAGGCCCATACTTTCCATCATAGTCGGCCTTCTTCAGGATGTCCACCATCTCCAACATCTCCCCAAAGGACATATTTGAGTCCTTAAATCTCCTTCTGGATCGGGACGTGTCCGGATCCCGCCTTTCTCCTCCTCCTCGTCCTTGCTACAATTAGCACACACCTGCTGTGTCTCCGCCATGTGCTCTTCTCCCACTGCGCCGAACGAAAAGGGGTGGGGAATAGACTAGAAAGAACGTCAGGGGCGGGCAGAGTTACACGCATGTGCAGTGTGTATAAAGCGTAACACGCGTGCGTCTTACGTACGATCTGTGAGCGGAGGAAGGAGCATCGGAGGCGCCGATTGTGATAACGAAGGTAGGATCTAAACTTGGGCCTATACTGCTTCGAAATGGAAGCCTATATTGTAACAAGATTAGGGGAGTTTGGCCTGACATTAGGGTTTGTCTTGTGTTGTGTCTTGCAGAGAAAATGGATGGGTTCAACAACCACAATTTCGCCCCCTGTTCATTGACAAATACAGGGAGCTGCCCTGTCTGTGGCAAGTGAGACATCCTCATTACAACCATAAACAAAAGAGGCAGGCAGCGCTGGAGAAACTGCTGGAGTTGGTGATGCCGGTGGTCCCCACAGCAACCATCCCTTATTTAAAAAACAAGATTGGTGGCCTGAGGAGCACTTATCTTAGGGAGCGCAAGAAGGTCACAGATTCCCAGAGGTCCGGAGCTGCAGCAGATGCCGTTTATGTCCCCAGGCTGTGGTACTATGAGAGACTGTGATTTCTGTCAGACCACACTGAAGTCAGGGAATCCCTCTCTACTCTTCCTTCCACGCTTCCTTCCACCCCAGCTGAGGCTTCCGATGTTCAACCTGGGCCTTCCAGCCAGGAAGAAGTGGAGGAGCCCAGCTGGAGTCAGGTATAGCATTCTTCTACAGATTTCTGGGCAATAAAGAAATGATGTTTACTATAGATGTTATTATTAATCACTAATTGCTGATTGAAAAAAGTGTTTTACATATCAATAGACAGTAGTGGGCACCCAAATTTGGGACAAGAATGAAAAATGCTGGGCTCAGAAGGATAGTCTGTTATATTTGTTAACATTCAATTTGCAACAGTCAGGAGGTGAAAATTGTGTGTGATTGATGAAAACAATACTAAAACTATGTCCCTTTTTCATACACAGGAAGACCTCAGCCAGGAGGAGGTTGTGGAATGTGGCAGTCAGGAGGAGGCAGGGATTAGTGGCAGCCAGGAGGAGGCGGGGCTAAGTGTCAGCCAGGAGAAGCCTGGGACAAGTCACAGCCTGACTGAATCTCAGGTTCCTCCCCTCCGCCTTCCATATAAAAGAGCCAGGAAGACGACTCCGAGTCCCGTGCAGGATTCAGCGCTCAGGCTCATTCAGGAGGCTTCGGCGTCCCTACGAGCCTTACCCACTCCTGAAGAGGCCTTTGCCTGCACGGCTGCCACAAAACTGCAGGCCATGCAGGAGGGTCAACGCAAGCTCTGTGAGGACCTTCTGTATAAAGTCCTACGTAAGGGGTTGAGTGGGGAACTAACACTCAAGACCGACGTCATTGAGTTGGACCATCCTCCTCCTCCTCCTCCTGCTGCCACAACTCCACCACCACAGTCACCGCGTGGAAGGAGGCGTGGAAGGAAGACAAGAGAGTGATGACCCTGGGTTCAGTCTGGTCTGACAGAAGCTGCAGTCTCTTGTATGACCACAGCCTGGGGACATAGATGTCATCTGCTGCTTTCCGGATCTCTGGGACTTCTGGACCAGACTGCCCTCCCTTAGATAAGGACTCCTCAGGCCACCAATTTTGCTTTTAAATAATTGATGTCTGCCCTGGGGTTCCAAGGCTTCACCCACTTCTGCAGTTTCCCCAGCATTGCCTCCCTCTTTGTTTAGTTGTGACCCCTTAATAAAATTTTTTTGGGGAAATTATACTCTCCTGTGTGTGTTTTCATCCAAAAAGGACAGTTTGTTGGTGATGATTCAGGTACATTTCTAACATAAAATGTGAAATTAACAAGGGACAACAACACCAAACAATCTCCTACAGATTAAATAGAACAACATATCAATGGTGTTGTGGGAACTTGTCACAAAAAACACACACAAACATTTTCGGGAGTACAAATAAAAATCCCCCCCAAAAAATAACACCCTTCAAAAAAATACAAACACAAAAAAATAATCTACATTAAAGCCAAAAAAAAAAAAAAATACAACAAAACTATGTTGTCAGATGTGAGAAATCAAAATATATTGAGGGAATCCCGATAAATAGTAACAAAATAAGTTTGTGAGAAGTCTGTGTGAATATGAGCAGCAAAACTACTATATTCTTGTCACATTATAAAGAAGAAGAGATTGCGCTGTATTAAACCATTTTTAACATTGCAGCATGCCGAAAGTGCTGTATCCATTGCGCTAAGTTTACCAGAACGAGCTGTTCCGTGTCGGAATTTCTTCTGAGCATGCGTGGCACCTTGTGCGTCGGAACAGGCCACACACGGTCGGAATTGATGCGATCGGATTTTGTTGTCGGAAAATTTTATCTCCTGCTCTCCAACTTTGTGTGTCGGAAAATCCGAGGGAAAATTTCCATCGGAAAATCCGACCGTGTGTACGGGGCATAAGCCTACGAGCGATCCGTTCACTAATTACCAGAGGCCCCTCATGCTTGGCTATATATGTTCTTTTTTTTAAACTGCGGATGAGAAATCTCCTCCTGCAGGGCTTCAAGCATTGATGTATGTATTCTGAGAGCAACACGCTGTTGCTGTCAGGTTAAACATATCAGTGCTGCAGCTGAATGGTGTTCCTGCAAAGCAAACAACGGTTAACAATAAAACACAGTAATGACAGAACATTAACTCAACTATTTTTGTTAATTTTGTTTTTTTTTTCCTTCTACTTTTATTGTTTTTTCTTTTAACTTTTTTATAACCAGGCTGTGATTTAAGGTCTCTAAAAAAATGCCAGTTTCCTGACTACATAACATCTTTCAAGACCCTGTGTGAAATGTGTGCCCTAAACTGTGCGGTGCTGTACCCTATACTAATACTCCATGAGTGTGTGGTAGCAACGGAAGCAGTCCTTGATGCAGAGACCAGATTGGCCAGGATAGAAGGGACAAAAAAACAGTGTCACATCTTTTTTGAGGTAACTTTTGGGTTGGGGTACCAGGAATTTCATCAGGAAAAGGCCTTTCATTCAACCGGCTCACTGCATCAGCATTGGGGATTTGTACCACAACACCTTCGGGGCCATGATGATCTCTTCCTGAAATTTGAGGAATTTTTTGGAACCATGTTAAGTTTATGTAGCGCCCTGCTCCTGTTGACTAGGGATGAGCTTCGTGTTCGAGTCAAACCCATGTCTGGCAAAGCAGCTGCCAACGTGGCCTCTTCCCTTGGCTCAATGGCATCAGTGACTCCTTCCCTAGCCCCACCATGTCCTCCTGAAGAGTCCCTCGAACTGTTTGACCAGAGTGTTGGGTACATGCTCCAGGAGGATGCCCTGTGTTTTCAAGGCTCTGATGATGGTACTGAGCTAGATGAAGGCAGTAACGTGAGCCCAGACAGAGGGAGTGCCCAAGAAGGACAGCAGTCTGGCAGTCATGTTCCCCCTGCTGCAGCATACTGCCAGGTTTGCTCTAGTGATGAGGAGGGAGGAGATGATGAGGTCACTGACTCAACGTGGGTGCCTGATAGGAGAGAGGAGGAGGAGGAGTCACCAATGAGGCAGGAAGCCCTCCAGGGTCCAGCCTAAGGGCAGCACACTGACTGAATCACAACGCAGAGCTCCGCATGTGCAGGGCACTGCTGTCTCTGTGCATTATTCCAAAAGTTCTTTGGTGCGGGCCTTTTTTGAGATGAGTGCATCAGATCGCACTGCTGCTATTTGCAACATATGTCTCAAGCATATCTCGCGTGGCCAAAACATCTCCCGCTTGGGCACCACATGCTTGACCAGACATATGTTGACCTGCCATGCAGTTCGTTGGCAAGCGTACCTAAAAGACCCACACCAAAGAACAAAGAGGACCTCTCCTTTCTCCTCATCAGCTGGGATCTCCAACCCCACTATACCTTCAGTCCTCTTTGAGACCTGCACTGAGAGGAATGAAGGTGTAGAATTAGGTGTGTCACAGCCAAGAACTTGCAGGCAATCTGCTATCGGTACACCAACATCAGATTGTACCTGCCCCAGCTGCTGCACCACAGGAAGAAGTTCACTCCCAGCCATCCACATGCCCAGCGGTTGAATGCTAGCTTGCAAAATTGCTAGCACTTCAACTGCTGCCTTTTCAGTTGGTAGACTCTGCCCCCTTCCATGAGTCTGTAGAATGTGCGGTTCCTCAGTGGCAGGTTACCAAAAGCCACTTTTTCTCATGGAAGGCGAATCCGGCTCTCTACCGGCATGTAAAAGGCAATCTTGGCCTCGCTGGACAGGGCGGTCAGCGGTAAGGTGCATATTACCGCTGACTCATGGTCCAGCAAGCATGGACAGGGATGTGACCTAAGTTTCATGGCGCATTGGGTGACTCTGTTGGCAGCTGGGAAGGATGCAGGACAAGGTGCAGTAGTGTTGGAGGTTGTTCCGCCACCACGCCTCCAGAATGCCACTACTGGTGATTCTGACACACTCTCTCCTCCACCCCCTTCTCTTCTTCTTCCTCCATGGCCTCTTCCTGTGCTTTGTCCTTGAAACCAGCAGTGCTCCGTAGGCATTCAAGGGGCTACGCAAGTACGCAGGCCAAAAGATGTCATGCAGTGCTTGAGCTGGTGTGCTTGGGGGACAGGAGCCACACTGGGGCAGAGATTCTGTCAGCTCTGCAGGGGCAGGTTCAGAGGTGGTTGACAACAATGGCACCAACCTCCTCTCCACCCTCCGACAGGGACAAATGACCCATGTGCCCTGTTTGGCTCATGTCCTTACCTTGGTGGTGCAGCGGTTCTTGGGCAGGTACCTGGGCTAACAGGATGTCCTGAGGCAGTCCAAGAAAGTCTGTGTGCATTTCCGCCGGTCATATAATGCCAGTGCTTGGCTGGCAGACCTCCAAAAGGAATTTAATCTGCCCAAGAACCATCTAATCAGTGACATGCCCACCAGGTGGAACTCAACGTTGGCCATTCTGCATTGGCTGCACACACAGCAAAGAGCCATCAATGAGTACCTGTGTGACTATGGCACCAGAACAGGGTCAGGGGATCTTGTTTTTTTTTCCCCACGCCAGTGGGCCATGATCAGGGATGCATGCACTGTCCTGTCACCATTTGAGGAGGCCACAAGGATGGTGAGCAGTGACAGTGCATGCATCAGTGACACTGTCCACCTGTTGGAGCAAACGCTGCGTGGAATAATGGACAGGGCACTTGAGGCAGAACAGAAGCAGAAAGAGGAGGACTTCCTTGGCTCTCAAGACCCCCTTTATCCAGACAGTGTTCCTGCATGCCCGCTGATCACACAGGAAGAGGAGGAGGAGGAGGATTGTGTAGGCATGGAGGTGGAGCCTGGCACTCAGCATCAGCAGCAGTCTTTAAGGGATTATTTACAGTCCCAAGAAACCCATGGACTTGTACGTGGCTGGGAGGAGGTGGCTGCAGATCATGTCATCCTTAGTGACCCAGAGGACTCTGGACTGAATGCCTCAGCAAACCTATGCTGCATGGCCTCCCTGATCCTGCAAATCCTCGTATTCGTGGTATCAAGGAGAGGGATCAATACTGGCTGGCAACCCTCCTTGATCCACGTTACAAGGGTAAGGTTGCGGACATTATCTTGCCGTCGCAGAGGGAGCAGAGGATGAAACATCTTCAGGAGGCCTTGCAGAAAGATCTGTGCAGAGACTGGGAAGTTACAAACTCCTGTTCCTGGACAACGTGTTGCTGAGGCTTCGGTCAGTCAAAGAACGAGCAGTGGAGAAGGTGGCCATCTGACCGATGCATTCAGACAATTTTTTAGTCCGCAGCCCCAAGGTATGATCGGTTCCAGCAACCATCGCCAGCGTCTGTTTTGCATGGTGCAGGAATACCTAGGGGCAAGATCTGACTTGGTGTAAGGTACCTGGTAGTTGAGCCTGACTGGTGGAAGGAGACCTCTCTTAAGCGCTGGTTCAGGAGCCACTGGAAGTGGGAACAGTGGTCTCTTGAGCACAGTGGGTAGGAGGGCCTGATGCGGTTCCGGCAGAAGCAGATGATGGTCTGGAAGGATGCCCCTCAGGGATGGCTGAGCTGCGGATGTAGGTAGGCAGATGCAGGCCGGTAGGCAGGCAGGTAGCTGAGAAGGCAGCAGCAGGATGCTTGACAAGCAAGCTGGAAGCAGCGTCACAGGACACAGGCAAAGCAAAGTCAGACAGTCCGTTCAGCAGGAGATCAGGCAGATATGAACAAAGGGATGATCCAGGAGTAGTCAGGCAGGCAGGGGTTCGGCAACAGGTAATCAAGATAAACAAGGTCAGACAAGCCGGGTCGGATTGGAGACTGGAGAATGGTCAGACGTAGCCGGGTCACTAGCAAATACAACAACAGGTGGAAAACAGGAACTCAGGTACAGAGCTGCAGACAAACAGCACCTGACAGAAGCACCTGTCATACTTTTAAAGGGCCCTTGGCGCCAAAACAGCGCTAGCGCGAACGGGCGCGCGCGCGCACTCGCGAATGCGCGAACGCGCGTACGGGCACACGCGGGAGCGCTCCGGCGCCCCCTGGTGGGGAATTAAGCGGAATTGTCCTGGAAGAGCTTCTTGTGCACCTGCGTGCATGCATATTTGCCCGACGGCCACTGATATGCCCCTGACACTTGGACACCTTTCCCACCAAAAATCCTCTGGGTTACTGGGTCTTGAGGATGGATCACTGGCCAGAGCTTGCACAGTATGCAATTGAGCTACTGGCCTGTCCTGCATCCAGCGTTCTTTCGGAACTCACATTCAGTGCTGCTGGAGGCTTTGTAACCGATCACAGGGTGCATCTGTCCACCAACTCGGTCAATCGACTGACCTTCATAAAAATGAATCAGTCTTGGATCTCCACCAGCTACCAAGCACCGGATGCTGATGTAACTGAATAATTTTTTTTGAAATGTCAGATACCTTCAAGACTGCCTATGCTGATGCTGAGTGACTATCTTGTTATGCTGAGTAATTATCCTCTTCCTCCTCAATAATCATGCTGATAGCTTGTAAGAACATTTTTGGTTCTGGGCGCCGCCACCAGTGCCTAAGGCCCAATTTTTCAGCCCCTGTGGCGTGTAATTACAATTTTTGATGCAATTCTTTGCAGCAGGGCTAGTTCCTGCACTCCAACTAGAGTATCTGTGAGGGGTTGCAGTGTTGTGGCACCAGCACCAGTGCCTAAGGCCCAATTTTTCAGCCCCTGTTCAACAGGGGCGTGTAATTACAATTTTTGATGCAATTCTTTGCAGCAGGGTTAGTTCCTGTGAATGCTAATTTGTAGTCCTGTGAGCCTCCAGGTAATTGACCAAATCTGGTCTCCAAAATAGTATATCTTTGCAAATGATCAGCTGCTTACGTTACGCATGTCTCATAACCATGCAAAATAGTTAAACCAAATTGTACACACGCTGCGCTTATCAAAATAAAAAATAAGAAATTTCCACTAAAATATTAATAAAGTGATATTGTGCCTAACATATACAAAATCTATTAATAACTATTAATACTATACTATACGTTAATGTGCAATAAATTTCAACGAATGAATAAATAGGTAAAAGTGCTCCAATAAGCCTGTGTATTGCAAATATTCCACAAAGCTCGTGCAATTTTAAAACATTAATAGATAATTCAACACAAACACCCATGCGATTTAGTGTTGCATCCAAGCATATCAGTACTGCATCTGTGCAATATGGTGTTAGTGCAATGTTCGAACAATAAAAAGTTAAAAAATACAAAAAAAACGCATCCATGCGATTTGGTGCTACATCCATGTGATTGTATTCAATTCAGTGCTGTGTTGCTGTGCAATGATTAAATTAACAGTCCGATTTAGTGTTGCATCCATGCATTTCAGTGCTGCATCTATGCAATATGGTGTCAGTGCAATGTTCAAACAATAAAAAGTTAAAAAATACAAAAAAATGGATCCATGCGATTTGGTGTTGCATCCATGTGATTCTATGCAATTCAGTGCTGTGTTGCTGTGCAATGATCAAATTAACAGTCCACAGATCTTTCACAATCCATTCATGTGTTATGGTGAACACAAACTAAAGTGCTGTGTGCTCATACAAGTGTTCCCCCCCAGGTGATAGCCCCTCACCTTAGGGCGTGCGACCTTGCAATTAAGCTTGGTCAGAATGCGCCTTAGAACCTCTCTGGGTTCGATGTTATATGCAGGGTCCTGAATAGATTTGCACTGGTGCCTCTGTTCCTCACAGCAGTCCCGTTTGTACCTCAATATATCAACATAAAAAGGACTTCATGGTGCAGTATGTACTAAATTTATTAAAATCATAAACAAATCCCGGAATGGGTACTCACAGTAACAAGGCACTTAAGGGCGCCACACTAAGACAGCAGAGACGAACGGGCAACAGCGGCCGGTATGGGGTGGCGTGCTAATCTGTCCCAACAGGTTGTATGTGTAACGTTCCGTCCTGTCCCCTTCCCCTACGTGTGTTCGATACAAGGGGTATTTCGTATCTTCATCATAATTTGATCATTGCACAGCAACACAGCACTGAATTGCATAGAATCACATGGATGCAACACCAAATTGCATGGATGCGTTTTTTTGTATTTTTTATTGTTTGAACATTGCACTAACACCATATTGTATAGATGCAGTACTGATATGCTTGGATGCAACACTAAATTGCACAGATGTTTGTGTTGAATTATCTATTAATGTTTTAAAATTGCACAAGCTTTGTGGAATATTTGCAATACACAGGCTTATTGGAGCACTTTTACCTATTTATTCATTCGTTGAAATGTATTGCATATTAACGTATAGTATAGTATTAATAGTTATTAATAGATTTTGTATATGTTAGGCACAATATCACTTTATTAATATTTTAGTGGAAATGTCTTATTTTTTATTTTGATAAGCGCAGCGTGTGTACAATTAGGGTTAGTTCCTGTGCTCCAACGAGAGTATCTGTGAGGGGTTGCAGTGTTGTGGCACCAGCACCAGTGCCTAAGGCCCAATTTTTCTGCCCCTGTTCAACAGGGACATGTAATTAGAATTCTTGATCTAATATTTCACAGCAGGGCCGGTTTCTGTCCCCACCAAGCGTAACTGTGAGGACTTACAGTGTTGTGGCACCAGCACCACCACCAAAGGCCCAATTTTTCTGCCCCTGTTCAACAGGGGCATGTAATTACAATTCTTGATATAATATTTCACAGCGGGGCCCGTTCCAGGGCCCACCAAGAGTAACTGTGAGGACTTACAGTGTTGTGGCACCAGCACCACCACCACCATCACCATCACCAAAGGCTCAATTTTTCTGCCCCTGTTCAACATGGGCATGTAATTACAATTCTTGATCTAATATTTCACAGCAGGGCCCTGTGAGGGCTTACAGTGTTGTGGCAACACCAACACCTAAGGCCCAAATTTCTGCTGAGTATATAGGGCAGGCCCCTACTTTCAAACATCCAACTTACAAATGACTTCTACTTGCAAACGGAAGGAGACAACAGGAAGTGAGATGAAATCTACCCCTAGGAAGGGAAATTCTCTCCTGTAAGAGTTAATATGAGAAAAACATTTCTCCTTTTCACTGATGCTTTATCACCAATCCTTGTTTCACTAAAAACCCCAAATTTTCAAAAAACATTTGTCATTGGGACAAAAGTGAGGTGAAATCTTCTGAAGAAGAGCACAGACATCAAAGCAAATGTCACAGGGGTGATAACCCTTCCCTATGTTTTCCAAAAAGCTTAAAATAGATTTTTTTGCTGGAGCTAAACACGTTAAAAATGTACCAGTTCAAAATTACAAACAGATTCTACTTAACAACAAACCTACAGTCCCTGTCTTGTTTGCACCGCCTGTATACTGCTGTTTAGAGTATATAGGGCCCGGTGGCCCCACACCTTTCCTTTTTTTAATGTGGGTGCGGGGTTCCCCTTAATATCCATCCAAGACCCAAAGGGCCTGATAATGGACTGGAGGGTACCCATGCCATTTGTCTCACTGATTTTCATCCAGGACCCGACATTACATTAAAGCCTGGTGCTCCCGGAAAAATGGCCATTTTTAAAACTTTTTTTTGCATTAATATATGTCCCCTGGGGCAGGACCCGGGTCCCCAAACCCTTTTTAGGACAATACCATGCAAATTAGCCTTTAAAATGAGCACTTTTGATTTTGAACGTTCGAGTCCCATAGACATCAATGGGGTTCTAACGTTCAAGCTAATTTTCTGTCCGTTCGCAGGTTCTAGTGCGAACCGAACCGGGGGGTGTTCGGCTCATCCCTACTGTTGACCAGGTGCTTGCATGTAAATTTAGGGGGTTATCTGTTCTGTATACAGTTCAGATTTAATCCGTGGCTAAATTAGCTTCTATACCAACATTGGCTGTGTTGTGTGTAGTTCCACACTGTTGTAGGTAGGTGTCGCTGTCATCACAGGCCAGTGTTGGAAGAGCAACAGGCTGAGGTGGATTAAGTGTCCTTCTTTCCCAGAAGTAACCCAGTGGGGGTGGTCCACCGCTGTGCGTTCTGGGAGAGGGTACTTAAGGGGAAGATGCCATTTTTTCGCTCTCTTGCCTCCTGGCCCTCCTGGCCTAAGGTATGTAACAACTTCTTTCCTGTCTCAGGACCATGCTGACCCGAGGCTATGTTACTAAAAGTAGGCCCAGAGGTCATCTGGGGCCTGTTGGTTCAGAGGTGGTCCTGTGCTGTCTGTCCTGTGGGAAGAAACCGAGCAATTAGAGGATCCGTGGGAGGACTCATCTTGGAGAGGACCGAGCGAAAGGCTGGTATCTCAAGAAGAGCCTGGTGACTCAATTGGAGGATGCATCCTAATCAACCTACCACACAGTACTGCCGGGTCGGGTTAAAGGTTCTGGTACTGTGTTGCTGTTCAACTAATACTAAATCCTGTGGCAGAGGATCGTTCAACTAATACTAAATCCTGTGGCAGAGGATTGTTCAACCATTTTGTTCTTCTCAAGTCTGTGGCAGAGACTTTTTGTCCGTGCGTCACTCCGGTTGCTAGGCCAGTGAGAGAGGCCTATCCAGGTGAGCAAGATCCATAGACTGAAAGTGTACTTGTCTTCAGGATCTCAAATTCCTCAGTAATCTGCATAAGGTATCTGAACCCTCCTGCAACTCCTCTTCTAACTCCTTACTGCTACTTCTTTAAACGTTTTGCAATAAAGCATTGGAAACAGAACTAAGTGACTGGTGCATACACTGGTGGGCGTAAGGCCTAGTACAGACTCTAAGTCCCATATATGGTAGAAATACAGGTAAGGGGGTGACGGCAATAACCCAATAAAATATCAGCAGCTCCTTCGAGGGTAATCGCTACATGTGGGGGCTCGTCCGGGATTATTTGCCGTTACCTCTCGCAACTCTGAGAAGTATTTCACCAAGAGTCTATGCTAAAAGAGGGGTTCCTGGACTTTGTCACTTTCTCCAGGAAAAAGAGGGGTTAAATTGCAAGGTCACATTTCTGACTGCGTAGGCTACGGGTGGAGAAGTAAAAGCCCAGGAGCTATGTGATCAGAGGAGCAAGTGGGAGGAGCTACACCTGCTTGCTGCTGCGTGGGACACGTGTGTGTGTGTCTGGCGCCAAAGGAGAAGAGAGGCCTCGTGATCATACTGAAAGGATCAGAGTGCAGCCATGTCTTCTTTTTTACTGATACAGTCAGCCATGGGGCCTAGGATGTTCTCTACAAGCACCGCTGCAGGAGCTATGCTAACCAGAACCCTGCTGATGGATACCGGCATCCGCTTGAAGCTGCAGGAGTGGTTTGTGTTGTACACTGTTGGAGATATTGAGGGGCTGGGCATACTTTGCCAGTACAGTGCGAGGGACTGGCCATACATCTCTGTCCATTTGTTCGATGTTTGCAGTGCGGAAAATACCTATTCATTGTGGTGCAACCTACAATGTCGCCCTGTGCTTACCGAGTGGACTGGGCTACAGGGACCGCTACGGCGGAAACTATTGCCATTGCTGCTGGAGGTCAAAAAACCCTTATCCCATCTGCTATTGTGAGTGTTCCTGAGGGAGATGTCGCATCACCCTTGCTTCTACTTCCATTACACCTGTTCCCGCTGCACCTGTCCAGAGGAAGGTGGGATATGTGAAGGCTTCCCACGGCTGTGGAAGAGGTCTGCCCCAAAGACTACCCGAGCCGGAGCCGGAGGAGAGCATGAATCCGGAAAAATCCACGACAGGAACGGGTGAGAGATCAAGGGGAAACATATCTGGGACTGTTTGTAAATATTTGCCTGCGGAAGAATTGAGAGACTCGGAGATAGTTTCTCTGTGAGATATCTCCAGTGATGATGATTTATTTGAGACAATGTCACAGGAATTATTGTGGGCTCAGGGTGAAGATATTGCTTCTGCCTTTACTTTCTCAGACTGGATAGCCATGGATTCTGGGAAGACATCACCTAGTGTGGAGCCACACAGCACTATCAAAGAGACATTGTATAAAGTTACTAGTTCGTTTGAGTCTGGACTGATGCCCATCGGATCTATGGTGTGCAAATCTCCAAATTCTTGTGTGCCTCCTGGTCTGGGAAAAACCAGAGCTTTACCTAGACTTGCCCGATTGCAAAGAGTGCTCACCAAACGAGTTGCCACAGAGTATGGTTTGGAGTTCCCTTATGTTACTCAAGAGATTGTGCAGGAAATCAAGGCCAATCGAGAACAGTGGTACCGTGAAGCTGTCTGGGACTATTTGTGTGTACCAAAGCCTTTCCGGAGAGCTGGTTATTCCGCTACCATGGATGAATGGTTCAATGGGTGCTTGCTACATTGTAATTACGGTCGGCACATCTATGCTAACAAAGTAGTCATTTGCGGACCTGGAAAAAGATGACATTGTTTACTTCATCACCACTTTGGATAAACAGGGGAAGAAGATGATTCTGCCAGATCCCCGGTTCTGTTGGTGATTATGCAAAGGGACTGTTGTTTTTCTACTTTGCCAGAGGAACAGAGAAAAAGAAAAGAGTACTCTGGGGTGCATAGTTAGATAGCGTCATGGTTGCTGAGAACTTCGTGGTCAAGAGGTTTCATCTGCTTCAGCATTTCTATACCTAGAGACTCTTTGCCATGCCAGATTTCTTTTTTCAGGAAAATTGGATCATCTGTCAAGCTGCTGGAGAGTGGGTGGTTTAGACAGAGATTGAAGGGGTTGTAATGTATTTTGATGTGACATTAATGTGTGTTCATGTTGAAACCTATAACTTTCTTATTTCTTACTTTTCCTTCTCCCCTCCAAGTTTTGTGTTTCAGATACTGACTCTCAGCAGTGAGAGATATATTTTTTTTTTCTCCAGACGCTGAGGACACCGTCTTTTAAAAGTAGGGGGAGTATATAGCGCCCTTCTCCTGTTGACCAGACGCTTGCATGTAAATTTAGGGGGTTATCTGTTCTGCATACAGTTCAGATTTAATCTGTGGCTAAATTAGCTTCTGTTCCAGCATTAGCTATGTTGCGTGTAGTTCCACACTGTTGTCTGTAGGTGTCGCTGTCAACACAGGCCAGTGTTGGAAGAGCAACAGGCTGAGGTGGATTAAGTGTCCTTCTTTCTCAGAAGTAACCCAGTGGGAGTGGTCCACCGCTGTGCGTTCTGGGAGAGGGTACTTAAGAGGCAGACGCAATTTTTTTGCTCTCTTGCCTCCTGGCCCTCCTGGCCTAAGGTATGTGACAACTTCTTTCCTGTCTCGGGACCATGCTGGCCCGAGGCTATGTTACTACAAGTAGGTCCAGAGGTCGTCTGGGGCCTGTTGGTTCAGAGGTGGTCCTGTGCTGTCTGTCCTGTGGGAAGAAGCCAAGCAATTAGATGATCCGGGGGAGGACTCATCTTGGAGAGGACCGAGCGAAAGGCTGGTATCTCAAGAAGAGCCTGGTGACTCAGTTGGAGGATGCATCCTAATCAACCTACCACACAGTACTGCCGGGACGGCTTAAAGGTTCTGGTACTGTGTTGCTGTTCAACTAATACTAAATCCTGTGGCAGAGGATCGTTCAACTAATACTAAATCCTGTGGCAGAGGATCGTTCAACTAATACTAAATCCTGTGGCAGAGGATTGTTCAACCATTTTGTTTTTCTCAAGTCTGTGGCAGAGACTTTTTGTCTGTGCATCATTCCGGTTGCTAGGCCAGTGAGAGAGGCCTATCCGGGAGGGCAAGATCCGTAGACTGAAAGTGTATTTGTCTTCAGGATCTCAAATTCCTTAGTGATCTGCATAAGGTATCTGAACCCTCCTGCAACTCCTCTTCTAACACTGTACTGCTACTTCTTTAAACGTTTTGCAATAAAGCATTGAAAACAGAACTAAGTGACTGGTGCATACATTGGTGGGGTAAGGCCTAGTACAGACTCTAAGTCCCGTATATGGTGGAAATACAGGTAAGGGGGTGACGGCAAAGACCCAATAAAATATCAGCCACTCCTTCGAGGGTAAGCGCTACATTTATATTAGTGGGCACAGAGACGCTTCTCAACAACACCAGATAACGTGCAAATTTGGACTGTTGTGTCTGTTTTGAATGGAAGACAGGACAAAAAAAATCCCATTTGTCCTTCCACTTTACTGCGAGCAATTCATTGTTCCGCAAGCAGGCTTTCTCCCCCTTTCTAAGTCATGTGCTTACAAGCTGTTGGGGGAAGCCCTGGCGATTAGTTGCACGGTGCCACATGAGCCAATTCCAAGATTGAATAAGTGTCTAAAAAGTGTCACACTTGCATAATAATTGTCCACACATGGTACTCCTTACAGAACAAGGCTTACACAGAGTCCCAAACTCTTGTAACTTCTCCCCATGCAGTCTGGGCAGTTGGGGGGCTCCACATGACTGTCTTTTTCCTCATAAATCTGACAGTTACATATAATGTATAGCCTGTTGCCTTCTCACAGAGCTTATACATTTTGACTCCAGATCGCTTGCTGGGGAGATACTGCTTGAATGCAAGGCGGCCCAAAATTTTTTGGAGGGACTCATCTACGCAGATGTTTTGTTGGGGCATAAACAAATCTGCAAATTTCTGGTTAAGGTGATTTTACGAGGGGCTGAATTTTGTGGAGCCATTCACATTCACCCTGAGGACAGCAGAGCGTATTGTCGTTGAAATGCATAAATTGCATTATATTCTCATATCCACCCCTGACCATGGCAGCAGAGAACACAGGCATATGATAAATCGGGTCTGTGGACCAATATGACTGCAACTCATTATTTTTTGTAATACCCATGTTGAGGGTTAGGCCCAAAAAAATTTTAAACTTGGGAACTTTAATAGGTTTCAATGCAAATAGTCTGGCAAGGTTTGAACTTGACAGTGATAACTTTCTGAGCATATAAATTGCTTTGGTTCACCAACAATCGATACAGATCTTCTTCTGACACCTAAAACAAATCAAGGGACGTTGTTAAATTTGCTATTTCCATCTGAATTCCGTGTTGGGCAGTGAATGGGGGAAGTACAGGTGCTGCACAATCTGTGGGCTGCCAATTAGGATTTGCAAGCACATCCGGAAAGACGCTATGGGCCCCAGGGGCCTGTGTTCAAATTCGTGACAGCTATGGAGAAGCTCCTAGTGCTAGCCACTGCACCAACTTGGACTGCACTTATGGGGACTTGCCACATCTCACCAAGTGATACTGCAGTGCTGGGGTGTAAAAGGCCAGGATGAACTAGGCTGCTGGTGCTCGGCAGCTCACAGAAAGGTAGTGCAGCACTAGTACTGGCAGAGTGCCAGTGCACTCTGCTGCTTATGAGAATCATTGTGCAATTCTAGCACCTCAGCAAACTGGGCACGAGGTTGGGTATACCTGACCTTATCAGGGACCGCTTCTCCATTGTCTGAGGTACTGGTCGGGGTGCGGCTGCTCTCTACAGGTTCGTATCCTGAGCCTGATTCTGTCAGTGAAGACTCCCCTTTGCTCTCATCTGACATACTCAGAATCCTGCAGGCCTCTTTACTAGAGTACCTTTGTTTCGACATTTTGGCCATTAAATTTACAGGTACCTAGTGCGACTTACAGGAAAAAGATCAACTGACTGTCAGGGACTGTTTGAACCACTACAAATAAAATTTGCCTGCTAGTGCTAATGCCTGATCTTGCTAATGCTTCAGTTTATTGTGCAATGTATCAGTGACAAGTGACAAGAATATACTCACACTGCACTTGTTGGGGGGGGGGGGTAGATGCAGGTGCTGGCAGGTGTCAGGGCTAATATATACTATTGGAGACGCTAGTGTAGTTTGATCGGATCAAAGATACTGATCCGTTCAGACACTATACTAGTACTGGAGGTTTATAGTGTGTCTGTGATAGTGTTGCTGGCAATCAAAGGGTTAAATGTGAAGGTGCTAGTGTGGTGGGCAATCTAGGAGTGCTGCTGATGCTAATGCTATCTGAAGTCATCCATGCAACTAGTAATGTCATCAGTAAAAAAAATCTGCACACTATACTAATGACACTGGTGACAGGGCAGTGAAAGGGTTAACTGGGGGCAACAAGGGGGTTAAAATGTGCCTGTGTTTTAATTGCATATGTGTGCTGCTTTTACTCACTGTGACTCCTATCCTTTCTCACTGGAACCGAAAAGGGCTCCAGGAGAGAAGATCTTGTCAGTTCCTGTGTCTGTGTTTTATAAATTGTTTAAAATGGTGCTAATTGTCTCAGCATATGAACTGCACTGACCCACATCACTAAAATGGATAGTTTAAAGTCAATTTTCCTCTAAGTGGGACTTTAAAGGGGCAGTGAACAGCTATGAGGTCACAAAATTACAAAAATGTATAAAGCTTTAATGGATGAAAGTTAAAAGCAGTAATCACTTACATACAATACATAGGTTATGCTGAATGCTAATACAGAATTTACACAATTTATATAACAGTTGGCAACCACAGTTAATCTGTTGAAATAAATGGGGATAACAGAAATACCCAATATATATATATATATACACACACTAGAAAGTACATGTAAGACACATCTATGTAGAAAACATGGATAGTAATGGAGTATATGAAATATGTATGACAAATATAAAATGTATATAGTATATCTGTATACTATTTATCAATTGTAGACATATTTACGTCCTGTTGTAACTGCATACCCCTGAAGAAGAGAAACAATACCGCAGACTTGAAACACGTTAGGTATTTCTGTTTTCCCCATTTACAGTATTTCAACAGATCAACTGTGGTTGCTCACTGTATAAATTGTGTAAATTCTGTATCAGCATCCAGCATATTCTGTGTTTTGTATATATGTGATTTCTCCTTTTATCTTTAATCCATTAAAGCTTTATATATTTTTGTAATTTTGTGTGACCTCATAGCTGTTCACTGCCCCTTTAAAGTCCCACCTAGAGGAAAACTGTCTGTAAACTCTGTTTTATAAATTGATTCTCTGATTCAGTACAGATGATCAGCAGATCCAGGCCAAAAATCATTGGTCTGAACCTGATGACTGATCAGTGCTGTAACGAATCACAGCACTGCCTGGCCGATGGCCCCGGAACAGGTAGGGAGCATGGATCATGTATATATACGTAATTCTGTGAAGATCAGCCACCCTGTAGCAGTAAAGGTGCATGGGCCCGTTCTTAACTGGATAATTAGGACATAAAATATAAACGCATGTTAATGTGGGTCACAGAAAATGCACGACTGGATAACTCCTGCAAAAACCACCTACCCAGAGTCTCTGAAAGATGAGCATGCACCACCGGAAATGCACCAGGGGGCCAAAGCCCTCACCCAGCAGACATGGGAGCAGCAACAAAGGTAACAACAACAAAACAAAAATAAAACATACTCAAAACCATATTGTAGTACAATACACTCTCTGAAGAAGGGGTTAAGTCTCACAATCTTACCAATCTCTGTCAGAAAGTAGAGAATATTACATTGGCGGATTTGTGAATAGATAGCAGTGAGCCAAAGGTGTCAAGCACATCTTTATATGCTGTTTATTTTAGTTCCTGTGTTGGGAACAACATTTATACATTTTTAACACTGCTTGGTTGTTGACCTGTCAGCATTTAAAGGACCCTTTAGCTGGTGGAAGCTGCATTAGATGTGCTTGACACCTTTGGCTCACTCCTATCTCTTCACAAATCTGCCTATGCAATATTCTCTACTTTCTTACAGAGATTTGTAATATTGGTAAGAGTTAACCCTTTATTCTGGGAGGGTATCATACTCCAATATGGTTTAGAGGGTGTTTTATTTATGTTTTTTCAGATGTTACTATTGTTGCTGCTCCCATGTCTACTGGGTGAGGGTTTTTGGACCCTGATGCATTTCTAGCATCGCATCCTTTGGTGACTCTGGTCAGGTGGTTTTTGTAGGGGTTATCCAGGCATGCCTTTTCTGTGACTCACATTAACTTGCATTTATATTGTAGGTTCTAATTATATAGAATCTAACATGTATGTATATATTTTTATATTAGAGATTTTAATGTGCTCCCTAAACTCCTGAAGAAGCATCGATAGAACGCAAGAGATGTGAACTGATCTGTCCATGCATTATCCCTCTGGGAAACTCATGGCAGCCGATATGTATAAGTTTGTGTGTTTTTAACTCTGATTTGAATTTTGTATTAATAAAGAGCTTTATGTATACTTTAAGCCATTGGGTTATTCGTAATCTATGATGGTACCAACAAAATCCACAAACTTCACCCTTTGACATTTTGAAATTGATAGGATGAAGGTACCACTTTATTATGCTGCACTCATCTTGGAATATTTACATTATTTGGCACTGCTGTACTTCTCTCCTTTAACCACTTGCCTGCCAGGCACTAACACCCCCTTCCTGCCCAAGCCATTTTTCAGCTTTCATTGCTGTTGCACTTTTAATGACAATTGCGCGGTCATGCTACACTGTACCCAAACAAATTTTTTATCATTTTCTTCACACAAATAGAGAAAAGAAAAAAAAGGGCAAAAATTTTGAAAAAAAAATGTTTTTACTTTTTTTCTGTCAATACATTTTGTAACTAAATAATTTTTCTCCTTCACTGATGTACGCTGATAAGGCGGCACCGATGGCCACTGATAGGCTGAACTGGTGGGCATTGTTGAGGTGGCACTTATGGGCAGTGATGAGGCAGCACTTATGGGCACTGATGAGGTGGCACTGATGAGGAGGCACAAATGTGCCGCACTTATAGGCACTGATAGGTGGCACTGATATTTGGCACTGATGAGCACTGATAGGTGGCATTGATGGGCACTGTTAGGTGGCACTGATGGGCACTAATAGGTGGCACTGGTGGGCACTGATAGGCGGCAGTGGTGGGCACTGATAGCCAGCACTGGTGGGCACGGATAGGTGGCACAGATAGGCGGCATGGTGGGGAGTTTGCTGAGGAGGGTTAGTTCCTGCACCTATCTCTGAGAAAAAAAGCCCTGATTATTAGAAACTGGATACATGTAAGAATAGGGGGTACAATAGTCAGTTTGAGAATATTATAATCTATCTACAATATAATATTTTACTGGTGCACAGTATTTCAATTATGTATATATTGCAGATTAAGCAACATAGGGTATGCAACATAGAAGTAAGCAACTTGGCACAGTGGGATATATTACATTGGAAACACTGTGATATGAGATAAATAAGTACACTGAAGATGCTTGTTTTGGACTTTTATTGATATAGCAAGAAGCACAGAACTTTGGGGATAATTTGTTTTACATGCATGTATACAGTAAATTAACTCATGGGTTACACAAATTGTTAAGAGGTTGCGCTGCACTTATTCATATTATTACATTTTGTTTGGTGTGGGAACACATTGGTGAAAAGGTTGGTTTGGTTTTATTTTGATATTTAATTTAAGTTTATTTGTGTTTTTTATAATTTGAGTGGTAGCACAGAGGATATTTGTATTTTATTTTTAATCTTTATTTATGTTTTAATACATACAGAAACTGAAGAAAAACATAAAACAATTTACGTTATGTATATATATAAAAATATACATAAACAAAAAGCGTCTTGGTTCACGTGTACAAAATAAAGGCAGTTTGCCTCCATCAGATAGGGAAAGACAACTGTAAAGCTAAACTAATACTAAAACAACTAACCTTTCCCCCCACCCAGTACACTCCAACTGAGGGGCCCGTCTACAGTAGCCCCTTTACCCACCCAAATGCAGGTGGATAATAGGCCCAAAAAAGAAAGAAAGGAGAGATATAAAGAACAAGCAAAAGCCAGAAAAGAAAAAAAAGGTAGAGATCTGTGGGTAGATTGACTGAAGACCATCCACCCCCAGGATGAGAGCATAAAGAAAGACTGATTAAATCAAACAACTACTATATCCTTTAGTTAAATCGCAGCTTCCAAAAATTCTGAAAGAATGCATTCAATAAAGCATATACTGTAAGAATGATCATTACCTTGACATATCATTGTAATAACTGTTTGTATACATCAGACATACTAAAATCAATCTTTAACACCATTGTTGTATGGTACTGTTGGTAGGTATCAGAGCACTTATGCCTCCATTCTTCTGTACTCTGTACCTCTTGTACTCTTTCTAACCATCAGTTAGTGGTAGGAACAGCTGCCAACTTCCAATGGAGTGGTATAAGACTATTGCTCACGTTCAGAAAGTGGGGTATTGAAGAGCATTTATAAGAACCGATTGGTGTGTCATGAAAATGTATTGGGAGGGGGTCATCCGCTAGCTGACACTGAAAAACCTTACTAATCAAATTCCTCACTTTTGCCCAGAATGGTTTGATCAGGGGACAGTCCCACCAGATATGTAGGAATGTGTCAGTCTGACCACATTCCCTCCATCACATCGCCAGTTCGCCACCACATATTTGTATATACAACTGCGCTAAAAGTTTAAAACAGGACTCCTGCATTTTAGAACTAACTGAAGAGGTATGAGCTAACAGTGTGATTTTTTTCTATGCTGCTGTCAGACAGACTATGACCCAGCTCCCTCTCCTATTACCTAATATAGAAGGGCACTGTACGGGTGGGGAGGTCTAGCAGAAATGTATAAAGTCTAGACAACAATCAGGCATTTTGGTCCCCATCATGACTTTAAGCCTTAAATGTAGAATGGGTATCTCGGGGGGCAAACCAGGCAAGGAAGCTCCCTGTAAAAGGATTGTAGCTGGGTGTGTTTCCATCCATTAGGTACAGCGATTCCCCACTCCTGTCTGGGAGTGGTTTTCAAACCTAAACCTTGCATAACCTGGAAGTAGCATATTTCCTTTGTCCCTTCCCAGGATTTGAAAAATGCCAATTGTTCACCTGAGGGAAACCAAGGAAAACAGCCCAAAGGAGACAATGGGGAATGAGGTTTGATTAGAACATATTTCTTGTTCAGTCCATCCCAGATTGCCAGCGTGGCCTGGGAAAGTGCAGAAAGGGAGTCCACCAATCCTCTGTGCATGCAAGGTGACCAAGGTGCACGCACCAGATTACAACCTGCCAAGGTTTTCTTGAGGGGAAGCCAGAGTTTGTCAGAGTTATGAAGATTACAGTTAACAAGGCGCATCAGTGCATTTGCCTGGTAATAGAGGGAAAGGTCAGAAAGGCCCAACCCTCCAGCAGCCTTAGTACAGCGCATGCACTTTGGTGTATGGAATGGGGATTTACCATTCCATACAAATTAAGTAAATATGCAACAAACCCATTGAAAATACACCTTTGGTATACATACTGGAATCATTTGAAAAAAGAACAAAAATTTGGGAAACATTGTCATCTTTAAGATGTTTATTCTGCAAAGCCAAGTACACTGGGCTTTTCCCCATGTCACCAGTTCTGCTTTTACCACCATCAGGGGTGGTGGAAAGTTAGCCTGAAATAAATCCCATGAATCGGTGGTAAAGTAAATTCTAAAGTATTTTACAGGGCCATCCTGCCTCTTAAAAGGGATTTCTCCATAGCCTTCCTATCTACCTTAGACACATTAAGGGGCTTTATCATGGATTTACCAAGGTTGATTTTATTGTTTTAAAGGTCCTAAAACCTCTCTAACTCTCAGAGTAGATTCAGGATGGCTACCCAGGGATTGCTGATAAAAAAAGAGGACATCATCCAGAAATGTGGGTTTATTTTCTGAGCACGAGATGTTAAAATGAATTCTGACCTTACACAAAAAGTAATGGGGATAGAGTTCACCCCTGCCTGGTCCCCATTGGAAATAATAAAAGGGGATGAAAGAATGTGGTTTACCTTCACTTGGGCCATGGGGCCCATATACAAGGCATCAATCTATACCCTTATCCTATCCCTCAGCCCGAGCTTCCATAACACCAGCGATTTGAACAACCAGTCAATTCTGTCAAAACTTTTTTAAGCATCGAATGAGAGGACAAGACATGGGAGGGACCATACCTTGGCCCAATGCATATAGAGATTGCCCTTTGAGAGTTGTGTCCCAACCCACCCTGCCCAGGACAAACCCTGCTAGATCGCTGTGAACTCACTAAGCCCTCAGAAATTCTTTAAGTCGGTTCGCAAGTATCTTGGCCAGGATCTTAATGTCCAAATTCAGCAGGGAAATGAGACAGTAGCTCTGACAAGGAGCTGGGTCCTTGCCTTCTTCGGGAAGTACTGTAACATGTGAACACAAAGCTTCAAGCTGGATGTGGCCAGTTTTAGTTAGTGAATTAAGGTAGGATGTCGGGGGCAAAAGAAGAAGATCTGCATATATATTAACAAATCGGACCTGGTGAGGCCATCCAGCCCTGGACTCTTCCCAGAGGTCATGCCATTAATCTTTTAGAGTACCTCCTCCTGTGTAATTTCATGCTTTAGATCTTGAATCGACTGGGGAGACAGACTCAGATAATTAATCTCCTCTAGATGCACTGCTATCTGGGCTCCTCGCCGCTCCCTGGCTTCCTGCGATTCCTCCACACACATGTTGTACAAAGAGTGATAAAAATCACAGAAATAGTTTGTAATCTGAAAATGGACATACAGTTTTTTTCCAGTACGGGATTGGATATAGGGCACTCGAATGTTCGCAGATTTACGCCTAAGGGCTAGCCAACATACGCCTGCAATTGTTGCTCTGCTCATAAAACTTGTGGGTCTCCTCTGAGTCTGAGCATCTAGGAGAGGTTGCAGTTGTTTTCTAAGCGCCTCTAATAGACTATCTACTTGGGGGTCTCTGCCCCACTTATGGCAAAGGAAAGCTGTCTGGGATAGCAACCCCTGTATTACAGAACTGAATTTTTTCTTTAAGGCAGAAGTCCAAGCAATAAATGCTCCCCTGACCATGGCTTTGTGTGCCTTCCACAGAACACTTTCAGAGACATCCCTCCTGGCATTTTCCAAAAAAATCCTGCTGTAAAGTTGTACGGATCATGCCCGCTATGGCCTCATCATCCAGGAGGTTCTCATTAAGAAACCACATCCATGGCACACAGGTGCCATAACCAACTCTACAGGTTCATGGTCTGAAAGAGTGATGGGGTGAATATAGTTAGAAAGTATTCTATTTAGATATCATTGGTCCAAAAAGAACTGATCCATGTGGGAGTGCACTTGGTGGACCTGCGAAAAATAGGAAAAATCTTTATCATTTGCATGTAAAATGAGCCAAAAGTCAACCAGGCAAAGACCCTGGAAGGATTTTAAAAAGGTGCTTTCTAGCTGCAGCGGATAAGGTGGCCTTACCAGAAGAATCCAAAAGAAGATCTATACAGAGGTTGAAATACCCACCCAAGATGAAAAAAAAATCCAGAGGAGAATTCATTTACCTTACCAAGGACCCCATCTAGAAAGGCCACCTGTCTGGAGTTATGGGCATAAACATTGACCAGTGTTAATCGGCTACCATACAGAGACCCTTTCACTATTATCAATCTATCATCCAGGTCTTCTAAAGGCTCTTCAGCAGCAAAGGAACAAGTCTTATGACTAGAAATGGCTACCCCTTTTGCCTGTTTGATTGGAGAGGTGCTCTGGAACCAACTATCATAAAGATATAAACTTAAACTTAACATTAATAATTCACCGGGACCAGATGGCTTGCACCCGAGGGTCCTTAAGGAACTCAGTCAAGTAATTGCCAGACCATTGTTCCTAATTTTTACGAACAGTCTACTGACTGGAATGGTACCCGCTGATTGGAGAAAAGTGTAGTACCAATATAAAAAAAGGGCCAAGATACATCCCTGGTAATTACAGACCAGTCAGCCTAACATCAATTGTATACAAGCTCTTGGAGAGGATGATAAGGGACTATATACAAGAGTTTAGACAACAGTATCATTAGCAGTAATCAACATGGATTCATGAAGAATCGTTCTTGCCAAACCAATCTATTAACCTTCTATGAGGTGGTGATCTGCCATCTACATAAAGGAAGGCCCGTAGACGTGGTGTATCTGGATTTTGCAAAAGCATTTGATACAGTTTCCCATAATCGTTTATTGTACAAAGTAAGGTCCATTAGCATGGACCATAGGGTGAGTACATGGAATGAAAACTGGCTACAGGGGCAAGTTCAGAGGGTAGTGATAAATGGGGGGGTACTCAGAATGGTCCGGGTGGGAAGTGGGGTCCCCCAGGGTTCTTTACTGGGACCAATTCTATTTAATTTATTCATAAACAACTTAGAGGATGGAATAAACAGCTCAATCTCTGTATTTGCGGACGATACTAAGCTAAGCAGGGCAATAACTTCTCCACAGGATGTGGAAACCTTACAAGAAGATCTAAACAAATTCATGGGGTGAGCAACTACATGGGAAATGAGGTTGAATGTAGAAAAATTTAAAATAATGCATTTGGGTGGCAAAAATATAAATGCAATCTACTCACTGGGGGGAGAACCTCTGGGGGAATCTAGGATGTTAAAGGACCTGGGGGTCCTAGTAGATGACAGGCTCAGCAATGACATGCAAGCAAAGTAAACAGAATATTGGCATGCATTAAAAAGAGGATAACTCCAGAGATAAAATGATAATTCTCCCACTCTACAAGACTCTGGTCCGGCTGCACCTGGACTATGCCATCCAGTTCTGGGCACCAGCCCTCAGGGAGGATGTGCTGGAACTGGAGAGAGTCCAGAGAAGGGCAACAAAACTAATAAAGGGACTGGAGGACATTAGTTATGAGGAAAGGTTACGAGCACTGAACTTATTCTCTCTGGAGAAGAGATGTTTGAGAGGGGATATGATTTCAATGTACAAATACCGTACTGGTGACCCCACTATAGGGATAAAACTGTTCTGTGAAAGGGAATTTAATAAGACACGTGGCCATTCACTAAAATTAGAAGAAATGCGGTTGAACCTTAAACTGCGTAGAGGGTTCTTTATGGTAAGAGTGGTAAGGATGTGGAATGCTCTTCCACAGGCAGGGTTTTCAGCGGGGAGCATCAATATTTTCAAATAACTATTAGATAAGCACCTGAACGACCACAGCATACAGGGATATACAATGTAAAACTGACATAAAATCACATACATAGGTTGGACTTGATGGACTTGTTTCTTTTTTCAACCTCGCCTACTATGTAGCTATGTAATATAATGCGTTTGGGTGGCAAAAATATTAATGCAATCTATACACTGGGGGGAGAACCTCTGGTGGAATCTAGGATGGAAAAGGACCTGGGGGTCCTAGTAGATGATAGGCTCAGCAATGGCATGCAATGCCAAGCTGCTGCTAACAAAGCAAACACAATTCTAATGAGGAAAAAAGGGTGATGGGATTATTGCAGTGCCACCAATAAAGTAGAACAGTTTTATTATAAAAATATCTTTTTTTATTTTAATCATATCAAAAAAGCTAAAAAATGTACATTAGACATACATATATAGAAAGTTTCAAAAACACAAGAGCGCAAATACAATTCAAGATAATGACCGTCTCCAATGATGTTGGGGGGTGATCGCTGGTCACTTGTTCCCAACTAGTTTCGCCAAAACATTGGCTTCATCAGGGGAACGTACAGATTAACATAAGGAGTAAAAACACTGAAACAAGAAAAAGGAGTATATGATTAGATTAGATCCACACAATCTAGTATCGTTAAGGTGAACCGTCATATCGCAAAGCGGTCAAAATGCTGTCCAACCCATGTCCCCGGCCTCCCAGTCCCCACACCCAGAACATACCATGCGGGAATTCCAGGACGCAGGGAGGACACCACCAGAGCACTGAGAACGGTGGTCACACTCAGCCCTGTATTTGGCTACAGGGGAATCAAAAGGTGCCTAGGAAATGAAAATTAGAATATAAATATTCAAATATTCATTAATTAATAAAGGGAACTAAGCCTCAATTACATACCCTGATTATATGCAAAAAAGAGCACTCACTAGTGCGCAGAGGAAATTCACGGCACAGTGATTGAATGTAGGAATCACAGGATTTATGTATAGCCAAAAAAGCTAGGAAAATAACAAAATAGTGGTATTAGTGAAATGACCTGAATTTTATATAAAATATAAATTAGATAACTTAATGGCGAATACTTATAACAGATTTGGGGAGCTTGTTAGATATTTAATATACTAAAGGTGCTTACCAAAGAGGTGCATATAGCTGGAAACAAAAAGTGCACCCTAAACATGAGGTTCCGCCAATGTATAGGCTAAGCATTGAAACCTCCCCGACATATCCTTAAGATAGCACCAGCTGGATTAGGTGATCTAAAAATCAATACAAGTGGAAATGCTGTCAGCATGGAGACCAGCCAACATAGCCACATATAACAGTGATAGTAAAGATAAAAAAGCTTGAACGCCAAATGAGAAGGTACAGATTGCTGAGATGTGGCTGCCTTTTAGAACCCCCACCTGATCAGTATAACGCAGGTCAGCCAATCAGGAGCGGACGAGAGGCGGACGGGGCGCATATGCAGTAGCCAAAGCCGCCAGCCTACACTACCCAGAAAGCCGAGCGTCGATCGCGTCAACATGGCAGTGTTTACCAGTGACACGATCTGTGTAGATGTAATTAAGGCATCGGAGCTGTCCGAGGGAAGGGGGGGGAGGAGAGATGGAAACCTCATAGCCATCCAAGGAGAGAGGGAAGGAGGCAATGGAATAGGTGTTGGGAAATCTGCGATGGTCCCGGCCGAAGGGGCGGGCTGACTACAAAGTCAGCCCTTGGGCGTCCATGCAGCCAAAGGCTGTAGTGGGACAAATTCTCACGCGAAATGGAGGCAGAACAGCCGAGGATACTGGGTCTACATAGCAGACCAGAGGGGCAAACCGGAACGACCAGGGACACAGGCGAGACAGCCTATCCAATGGATAGTTGTTGTCACCAAGATGACCGAAATACGATACATCTGACAGGGCGCCTACAACAATAAATGTGTGGATTATGTACCAGAAATACATTGATTAAAACAATATTATAATCCTATGGTAGACTCAATATCTCTAACTTCATTTAGTTCTACATGAATAATGATCATCATAACCAACAGTTTATTTACTCATCGGTCAATACAAAGTATCAATACATTCCAATAGGTGCAAAAAATGAAAAAATAAACAGAAAAAAATAAACAAATTAATTTTTTATGTAATAAAAAATATGAAAAAAACAGAAATGTATTAGACAACTCAACATCCATTGTAAAACTTAATATGAAAAAACAGTCCAGCAATGGGCACAGGATGAGGGCAGGAAATGAGGACAAGATTGAACACCAAGCCCTGGGGACCGGATTGACCAAAGGACCGGTCAGGCACTGGGGAGACAATCGATGGATGGGCCGATTGAACAGCAAAAAACTAGGATGATCAATACAGGCAAATAGATACCATTCTAGAGAAAAGATTTAAAACTGATATATTCATTTAAACCAAGATGTTTTACAGCGTCCAATAAGTATATCCATCTAGTCTCCATCTGAAGCAAGGAGTTGTCGATATTGCCACCCCGAGCATGTGGAGGAATATGCCCAAGGGCCGCAAATCTGACAACATCAGGGTCATAGTTGTGTTCCATTGCAATATGCCTATTCAGAGCTGTAGTGGTTAAATGTTTGTATAGGGGTGCAATATGATCATAGATGGAGCATGTCTATAGGTAATTTCAGGGTATGGTTTGAGGAATTTTTTGATAGTATTGTCGGCCGTCAAAAGTGGCCAGTATTTTTGAAGAATCCCTCTCATCTGACCATGTTGCTTGGAAAATTGGGTAATAATCCTAACAGAAGAGTTTACTTTTCGAGGTTTGGTTAGGTGAATGAGGTCAAGTCTGTTTCGCTTAATGACTCTGTTGAAAGACCTCTTCAGCAAGGAACGACTGTATCCCCGCAGACGAAGTCTCTCATACAGGTCATTGGCTGCCAGATGAAAATCTGAATCCTGAGTGCAATTCCTTCTAAGCCTTAAAAATTGGCTATAGGGTATACTATCTAATAACGGTTGGGCGTGTGCACTGGCTGCATGTAGAATCGTATTGCCCAAAGAGGGCTTATGATATAGAGATGAATGTAGGATACCGTCCTTCCTAAATGTATTTGTAAATCCAGAAAGTTTATCTTAGATTTATCTTAGCCTTAATTACATCTACACAGATCGCGTAACTGGTAAACACTGCCATGTTGACGCGATCGACGCTCGGCTTTCTGGGTAGTGTAGGCTGGTGGCTTTGGCTACTGCGCCTACGCCCCGGCCACCTCTCGTCCGCTCCTGATTGGCTGACCTGCGTTATACTGATAGGCGGGGGTTCTAAAAGGCAGCCACATCTCAGCAATCTGTACTTACCTGCTGTGGGATAAGTGTGGTGGCCAGGCGATACTTGTTAAAGGTAATAACTTTATACCTTCTTCCTTCTCATTTGGCGTTCAAGCTTTTTTATCTTTACTATCACTGTTACAAGTATATGTGGCTATGTTGGCTGGTCTCCATGCTGACAGCATTTCCACTTGTATTGATTTTTAGATCACCTAATCCAGCTGGTGCTATCTTAAGGATATGTCGGGGAGGTTTCAATGCTTAGCCTATACATTGGCGGAACCTCATGTTTAGGGTGCACTTTTTGTTTCCAGCTATATGCACCTCTTTGGTAAGCACCTTTAGTATATTAAATAACTAACAAGCTCCCCAAATCTGTTATAAGTATTCGCCATTAAGTTATCTAATTTATATTTTATATAAAATTCAGGTCATTTCACTAATACCACTATTTTGTTATTTTCCTAGCTTTTTTGGTTATACATAAATTCTGTGATTCCTGCATTCAATCACTGTGCCGTGAATTTCCTCTGCGCACTAGTGCTCTTTTTTGCATATAATCAGGATATGTAATTGAGGCTTAGTTCCCTTTATTAATTAATGAATATTTGAATATTTATATGCTAATTTTCATTTCCTAGGCGCCTTTTGATTCCCCTGTAGCCAAATACAGGGCTGAGTGTGACCACCGTTCTCAGTGCTCTGGTGGTGTCCTCCCTGCATCCTGGAATTCCCGCATGGTATGTTCTGCTTGTGGGGACTGGGAGGCCAGGGACATGGGTTGGACAGCATTTTGACCGCTTTGCGATATGACGGTTCACCTTAACGATACTAGATTGTGTGGATCTAATCTAATCATATACTCCTTTTTCTTGTTTCAGTGTTTTTACTCCTTATGTTAATCTGTACATTCCCCTGATGAAGCCAACGTTTTGGAAAAACTAGTTGGGAACAAGTGACCAGCGATCACCCCCCAACATCATTAGTGACGGTCATTATCTTGAATTGTATTTGCGCTCCGGTGTTTTTGAAACTTTCTATATATGTATGTCTAATGTACATTTTTTAGCTTTTTTGATATGATTAAAATAAAAAAGATATTTTTATAATAAAACTGTTCTACTTTATTGGTGGCACCGCAATAATCCCATCCCCCCTTTTTCCTCATTAAAATATTCCTCAACAGGGATGAGGTGCCGTATCTACTAGGACATACCACCTATCACCTATTTAAAGCAAACACAATGTTGGCATGCATTAAAAAGGGGATCGACTCCAGAGATAAAATGATAATTCTCCCGCTCTGCAAGACTCTGGTCCGGCCGCACCTGGAGTATGCTGTCCAGATCTGGGCACCAGTCCTCAGGAAGGATGTACTGGAAATGGAGCGAGTACAAAGAAGGGCAACTAAGCTAATAAAGGGTCTGGAGGATATTAGTTATGAGGAAAGGTTGAGAGCACTGAACTTATGATTTCAATTTATAAATACTGTACTGGTGACCCCACAATAGGGATAACACTTTTTCGCGGAAGAGAGTTTAACAAAACGCGTGGCCACTCATTAAAATTAGAAGAAAAGAGGTTTAACCTTAAACTAAGTAGAGGGTTCTTTACTGTAAGAGTGGCAAAGATGTGGAATTCCCTTCCATAGGCAGTGGTCTCAGCGGGGAGCATCGATAGTTTAAAAAAAACTATGAAATAAGCACCTGAACGACCACATCATACAGGGATATACAATGTAATAAAAAATGTGTGAAAATACTGCGCCAACTAAATAAGAAAAGCAGCGAACATAACAAATAGACCAAATGTTGAATGAAATAAAAATAAAAAATGTGGCGCAAAAAAGTTATATCCGTTATTGGGCAAACATCCCAGAATATAAATCTGGAGGTCTATTGCACAATAAAGATTTAGTGAACAAACACTCAAAAAACTGAGTGTAAAAAATTGTATATGTAAAGATTATTACATCTAAATATATACGTGTACATTTGCAGGGTGTCAGTCTAAATTTGACATAAAAACATACTTGTGAATGGACAAGTGACTAGGTGTAATTCACTGGTACATCCCATCAGATGGCAGTAAATAATTGAAAAACTCCTAACAATTGTGAATTAATATAACGTGGTATAACCCACCCATAAAAAAAATTATATAAAGTTAGTGACAACGGAAATAATGCCCTTATATAATATGCATTCATGTGGACAATAACTCAAATAGTGTGGCTACAGTGGGTGCTGTCCCCAACTAAAAAATGAATAAAACCAGTTCAAAACATATTGATGGAAAATAAAGTTTCCAAAATGTTCTTATGGGTGTATATCAAATGCTGATAAGAAAACAGCTTCAAATGCCTTCAGTGTGCATGTGGGATAAATCTCATCAATATACAGAGGCTAAGATGGGCATTGAAGTAACATGGAACAAGGGTAACTAATTTATAGATGGAAAGGTTGAAATACCCTTACCGGAACAGGTGGACTCACAAGCCAAAGGCTGTGAGTCAGACAAGCTTGTATCAGGATCCCGTGGGGATGGTAGCCCCAGAGAGGATGGGTGCAGAACTGTATCCAGAATCGATGGAGATTTGCGGTAGTTACTCAACATCCGTCCAAATCAGATGTCCACAGACTTGGGACCTCCATAGTTATACAGCTATATGAAGATTTGCGAACCCCGGTCTACAGTCCTCGCATAAGGGGTATATCTCTCAAAAGGGAAAATGGAAAAAATCCCTCCACATGGTGTGAATCCGCATAAAGAAGATTTTAATAAAATTTTGATAAAATTCTCTGACTCATAAATAAACAGGGGCCAGGTACAGACTAACAGAGTAAAAAAGCGCTTAAGAAAATAGTGGCTCAGCAAGCATATTGAATCCGACGCGTTTCGTCCACATGGACTTCAACTGGGGTGTATGCCTGCTTGCCACTGATATGTTTATATAGATATAAAATATGATAACAAACCTAAAACACCTGTTTCCGCCATGTGAAGCCTGACTTCCGGGTTCGCGAGGATGGCGTTTGTGTCATTATCATGTGATAATGATGGGCAAATGAGAGATGGATGGATAAAGCAAGCCTCCAGCTCGTTAACCTATAAGGCCCATTCCTATCCATCTGATGGACGTAGACAGTCACGTGCAGAAAACGTGAACAACCAATAGACGGCCATTAGGCCAATCGGAGCGACTAGGGGGAGGTCACATGATGTTACAATGACTGCCTATCTAGAGGCCAGTCACCGCTTATTTATCCAACAAACCAGTCAGCGTGAGTGACCATGCGCCGGCAAAGCGAGCAGCCATTGGTGATCACTCAGAACGTGCTGAAGCAAGCAAGAATTGAGGAGGTAATAGGTCTTGATACGCATCTGCGGTGCAAGCCTCAAAAAGACTTCAATACTGACTGGAAATAAAAAATATAAGTAAAAGTAATAAAAAATTAATGAGGAATTATTGTAATTAAAGGTCAACAGAGTTATTAACCACAACATCCGGGGGTAGAACTTCACATAGCGAAAACAGCCTGTACATTTCATAAACATATATGGATACAAGTTAAATTATGAGTATTCTCTCAAACCCACACAAATACTGTGCATAAAATATCAACTTCCCCGCAGGGAAGGAGGCTCCCCTATGTATAATGGTGGATGAAGGGTAAGAGTCTAATCAACCAGACGAGATGAAATGTTAGTAAGTATCTATAGTAAACGGATATGTTAATAGTCCCATGATCTGTAGAATAGATTACAGCTCAACAGAAAAAATATATAAAGAAAAAATGAATAATAAATTACATCGACCCAACACAGAAAAAGAAAAAGGAGAGAAAAACAAACAGAATATTTAGGATTGAATAAATGCGTTAACGTCCCAATCTATATGATATCATATGCCCCGTACACACGGTCGGACTTTGTTCGGACATTCCGACAACAAAATCCTAGGATTTTTTCCGACGGATGTTAGCTCAAACTTGTCTTGCATACACACGGTCACACAAAGTTGTCGGAAAATCCGATCGTTCTAAACACGGTGACGTAAAACATGTACGTCGGGACTATAAACGGGGCAGTGGCCAATAGCTTTCATCTCTTTATTTATTTTGAGCATGCGTGGCACTTTGTCCGTTGGATTTGTGTACACACGATTGGAATTTCCGACAACGGATTTTGTTGTCGGAAAATGTTATCTCCTGCTCTCAAACTTGTGTGTCAGGAAATCCAATGGAAAATGTGTGATGGAGCCTACACACGGTCGGAATTTCCGACAACAAGGTCCTATCACACATTTTCCATCGGAAAATCCGACCGTGTGTATGGGGCATTATAATGTAATACTGACACATAATCACACACATAGGTTGGACTTGATGGACTTGTGTCTTTTTTCAACCTCACCTACTATGTAACTATGTAACTATATTGAGGCCATGGGGCATATAGCATTTTAATTGGTGTATCCAAAACGTTTCAAGCTTGGATACACCCCTCTTGAGTGACTCGCCCCTCCAGTGCAGAACAAACTTATCAATAGCTTGAAACTTTGTACCCATTGGATTCTGATTATGACACTGAAGATAATGTTTGGGGACACTATGGTTAGTGCGTCCCTTTTTAATGTTGGTTATGTGCTCATTCACTCTCACGGAAAATGTACGTACAGTGCGGCCTACATATTGTCTGCCTCATGGACATGTGATCAGGTAGACAACATACCGAGTTTGGCATGTCAAAAAATGCTTGACTTGGTACTCTTTCCCTGTAGATGTAGAGACAAAAGTTCCAGTTTTCCTCCGTCCGCAGACGTTATGTGCACATACACTGCATTTGCGGCAGGGGAAGAACCCCTTCATATTATGAAAAAAAGTCTGGGTATGTGGTGGATCAATGACATTAGGGGCAATCTGGCCCTTTATTGATGGTGCACCTCTATAGATAACCCCACTGCGTTCGGGGAGTAGAGGGCCCAATATATAATCACTTTTTAAAATTTTCCAGTGCCTGGATATAATATCCTTTATCTGCTTATGTTGCACTGAAAAATTAATAAGAAAAGACCATCTGTATTTGTTATCCTGTACGCATTTTGGTTGTTCAGATAATAAAGAGTTTCTATCCACTAAGGACATTTTGTTAAACTCTTTGTCTGTATCCATTGAGTTGTAACCCTTATCTATGAATCTAGATCTAATGCCCCGAAAACACGGTCGGACTTTATTCGGACATTCCGACAACAAAATCCTAGGATTTTTTCCGACGGATGTTGGCTCAAACTTGTTTTGCGTACACACGGTCGCACAAAGTTGTCGGAATTTCCGATCGCCAACCACGCGGTCACGTACACCACGTAGGACGAGACTAGAAAAGGCCAGTTCAGAACCAAGCGTGGCACCCTTTGGGCTCCTTTTGCTAATCTCGTGTTAGTAAAAGTTTGGTGAGAGACGATTCGCGCTTTTTCAGACTCGTGGTTTTCAGATCATTTTCTGCCGTTCAGTTTGTGCTTGTGGGTTTGTATCTGCTCTTCAGTGCATGCAAGCAAGTACCATTGACTTGTCAGTGTTTTCTTGTGCATTTGTTACTGTTTTTCAGGTCGCTCTTCACAGGCCTTGCTGTTCTTCAGTGCGTTCTGTTACTTCGTTCTGAGCAGCCGACCGTTTTCTAGCCATGTTGCATATGCGTACTCCTCGTAGAGTTCGTGCTGTGTGGGGGCTTGGTGTTGGGGTCCTGACCTTGACACAAGTCCAGTCCATGAACAGGGTGGGGGAGGAGTTCATGGACCAAGAATTGGTTGCTTCAGCGTGACCAGTTCTCCCATATGCCTTTGCTCCGTGAGATCCGTGAGAATAATCCTGATGATTTCAGGAACGTTCTCAGGATGACGGATCCCGTATTTCACCATCTGCTGGCTTTGCTGACCCCCTATATCAGCAGGCAGGATACCTGCATGAGGCAAGCCATCACTCCGAAGCAGAGGCTCATCGCTACCCTGCGGTACTTGGCGACAGGGAGAAGTCTGCAGGACTTGAAGTTCTCGACAGGCATCTCCCCCCAGACTCTGGGTATCATTATCCCAGAGACCTGTTCTGCCATCATCCAGGTCCTGCAGAAGGAGTATATGAAGGTAAGATTTTTATCCTTTAATATCACATTTTATTGTATTTAATGTTTGCTAATATCTTGTATTTCTTTCCTCATTCCCTAATTACCATGATTGGAATATGCTGTGAATGTCCCCTTTGTTCTCATGCATGCTGGAATTTTATGTAATTAATTTTTTAGGTCCTTCATACAGATTGTCCTTCACTAACCTCCCCAGCATGCTCTACGGGCCCTATATTCACCTCATGTAGTCACTTAAAACAATGTATTTTATCAGCTCCATAGTAGTGCTTTACGCCAAACACACCTTAAAATGTTTTGAAATGTTATTTTAGCTTTAAATTCAGGCAGAGTGGCAGAGGCTTTTTTTTTGTGGTGTCCCTAAATCATTTTTAGTAACCCTCCCTCCCCCAACTGCTAAGTCAGCTGATCCCAATTCTCTATCTATCCTCAATCATCTATCTGCTGACTTTGCCAAACCCATACACACTACACCCATCTCTTTAGTGGTCAGATTTATGGATGAATTCCCCAAAGCATGTAGTGCAAGGGCCTGCCTGTATACTTTCAAATGGTACTGTTTAAACTTTTTATATCCTTGATAGGTACTAGCAGAATGTCCAAATGTGCTCAAATGTGTACAGTGTGTATTTATATCTTTGTATTATGACACTTTTTACCTGTCCAGTGGGCTGCCAATAGTGTAACTAAGGAGGGGCTGTTCCAAGTAATACCCTGTATTTAGGCATTCATCTCTCAATGAAGTGAAGAGGGTTACCTGTCCAAGATTTCCCCACCTCCCATAATGTTAGAAATGGCCCATGAGAGGGGGGGGGGGGAATATGATAGGTGTACCTTATACTTTGGTGTTGTTAAATTCCCCTTAATAAATGCTATCTGGAGGTTGCTCCAGAATGTTTGTGCCTAATCTGCTTGCCATGTTTCTGAGCAAAAATATTAATTTTTTTTTTTTTTCCTCAACAGTTTACTTCCACGCCACAGGAATGGCAGACTGTGGCCTCCCACTTTGCCCAGCGGTGGGACTTTCCTAACTGCGGAGGGGCAATTGATGGGAAACACGTCCACATCATCCCACCACCCAGCTCGGGGTCATACTATTTCAACTATAATGCCGCGTACACACGGTCGGACTTTTCACCTACAAAAGTCCGACAGCCTGTCCGACATACTTCCGGCGTACCTTCGGCGGACTTGCGGCAGACTTTCTTACGAACGGACTTGCCTACACACGACCACACAAAAGTACGACAGCCTAGTACGCGGTGACGTACACCAAGTCCGACGAGACTATAAAACGGAAGTTCAATAGCCCGTACGACACCCTTTGGGCTCCTTCTGCTAATCTCGTGTTTATCTCGTGTTAGTAGAAGTTTGGTGAGAGACGATTCGCGCTTGTGAGACTCGTATTTTTCAGTTCGTTTTAACTGTTGTTCAGTCTGTGCTTGTGAGGTTTGTATCTGCTTTTCAGTGCGTTTGATCAGTTGGCATTGAGAAATCTTTGTTTTATTAGCCGCTCGTTCCTGATTTTCAGGTCGTTCTTCACAGGCCTTGCTGTTCTTCAGTGTGTTCTGTTAAGTGCGTTCTGACCAGCCGACCGTTTTGAAACCATGTTACCTGTACGTACTCGTCGTCGAGCTCGTGCATTGTATGTGTTTGGTGCTGTAGTTTATTCTTCAGCCCAAGACCAGTCCATGAACAGGGCGAGGAGGAGTTCATGGACCAAGAATTGGTTGCTTCAGCGTGACCAGTTCTGTCACATGCCTTTGCTCCGTGAGATCCGTGAGAATAATCCTGAGGATTTCAGGAACTTTCTCCGGATGACGGACCCCGTTTTTGACCGTTTGTTGGCTTTGCTGACCCCCTATATCAGCAGGCAGGATACCTGCATGAGGCAAGCCATCACTCCGGAGCAGAGGCTAGTTGCCACGTTGCGGTACTTGGCGACAGGGAGAAGCCTGCAGGACCTTAAGTTCTCGACAGGCATCTCCCCCCAGGCTCTGGGTATCATTATCCCAGAGACCTGTTCTGCCATCATCCAGGTCCTGCAGAAGGACTATATTAAGGTAAGATATTTTTCTTTTATTAGCATCACATGTTCTTTTATGTAATCTTTGATAATGTAATGTATTTCTTGCTTCAAACACTACTTACCATCATTGCAATATAGTGTGAATGTCCCCTTTTTATCCTCACACATGCTGGATTTTTTTCCTGTTATTTTTTGTCATGCATGTATATTTTCCTTCAATAACCTCCCCAGCATGCAGTGATGTGAACATATCCACCTAGTCTACTCATTTTGAATGTATTTTGTTTGAGTGTATTTAGTGTGCTTATAATTAGAAATTAGCTAGATTTCACAACCCCCCCCCCTAAACTCACTCCAAATAGTGTGCTGCTAATTAGCAATTAGCTAGATTTCACAACCCCCCCCCCACCCTCGTAAAAATTTGCTTGAATGTTCTGTGGTGTTGATTTGTCTCAAGCAAATATATGTTGCACTTTGCTAAATGCATGTGCACTCTACAAGTGCATTTGTTCCAGTGCTTTAGTAAATGAGCAGAAGCTCTGCTGATTTCCATCATCAAATCATATGCAAGCCTCAAAGTGTTTTCATTAATTGCCCTTGCATGTGATTGTGTACTCCTTGCAACATGAATGCCTTTTTACATTACCTCATTTACTGTAAGCTGGTTAGCAACTGCACCTGCAGAGTGCGACAACTGCAGTCTTGTAGCCTTTTTAGTCCCTAAATTCCTGCGTGTCCTAAAAGTAATCTTTTTTAGGGATTTCACAACCCCCTAAAATGTAATCAATGTTCCATCAGAGGGGGTGAGCAATCTGATAAGTGTGCCTTTCCATATTAGTTATTCCAGAAGAATTAAATTATTTAATGTTATACTGATGCTGGGGACTAATGTTTTTAATTGTCTAATTTTCTTGCAATGTTAGCTTACAAATTAATTGATTTTGGTTTTCTTGTTTGATTCCCCAGTTTCCTTCAACGCCACAGGAATGGCAGACTGTGGCATCCTATTTTGCCAGCCGTTGGGACTTTCCCAATTGTGGAGGGGCTATAGATGGGAAACATGTCCACATCATGCCACCACCCCATTCGGGGTCATACTATTTTAATTATAAGGGGTTCCACAGTATTGTTTTAATGGCGGTGGTGTCGGCACACTATGAATTTTTATATGTGGACGTGGGGAAGAATGGCCGGATGTCGGATGGAGGAGTATTTGCCCAGACGGAGTTCTGCCAGCGTCTCCAGAGTGGTGGCCTGGGATTGCCACCTGATGCGGATAACGTGGAAGGACTCCCCTTTGTCTTCATTGCCGATGAAGCCTTCGCTCTCAGCAAGCACCTCATGAGGCCATTCCCCCAAAGAACCCTCACCCCGGAGAGGAGGGTTTTTAATTTCCGGCTGGCCAGAGCTAGAAGAGTGGTTGAGAATGCGTTTGGAATTCTGGCCAGCCGGTTCCGCCTGTTTCAAACAGCCATTAATTTGGCGGAATACAAACTTAATTTTATAATTTTATCGTGCTGCATTCTGCACAACTTTTTAAACAAACATTCTCAGAATTATATAGGCACAGTTGGGCCTGAGGCCGGACAAATAGATGCCAACCTTACGGGCCTGGATACTGTCCGTACTGGCTTGGCCCCCCAAAGTGCCCGTCAAGTTAGACAGCAGTATGTTAATTATTTTATGGGTAGGGGGGCCATTGCAATGGGCCAGGATATTTAATTTTTTACAATAAAAAAAATATTGATGAAATCTTGCATTATATTTATTGCTTGCCTTTCTTTTGGGCTGTCTCCTAGGTTATGGTCGAGCAGTTGTAGTGCCAACTGTATTTTAATTTTAAATGTCTAAATAAGCTCCATTGCCACTGTAAACAACTTTTTTACAATTATAACCAAACTGATACTGAGCATTGAAATAACAAACCACACATTTATTTAATTCCTATAAGGAGATGTTTTTATTAATGGTTGTTATGCATTCAGTTCTGCATTTAGTATAAAATGTTCATAGACAAAAATATAATGATCT